>NW_020867078.1:107713-351183 GCF_003369695.1 Bos indicus x Bos taurus
TGATATCTTTGCTTTTGAATATGCTGTCTAGGTTTCATCATAGCTTTCTTCCAAGATGATCTGATTTACTATTGTCTAATATCAAAACCTCAGATATGCAGATGACACCACCCTTATGGCAGAAAGTGAAGAAGGAACTAAAAAGCCTCTTGATGAAGGTGAAAGAGGAGAGTGAAAAAGTTGGCTTAAAGCTCAACATTCAGAAAATGAAGACCATGGCATCTGGTCCCATCGCTTCATGGGAAATAGATGGGGAAAACAGTGGAAACAGTGTCAGACTTTATTTTTGGGGGCTCCAAATCACTGCAGATGGTTACTGCAGCCATGAAATTAAAAGACGCTTACTCCTTGGAAGGAAAGTTATGACCTACCTAGATAGCATATTGAAAAGCAGAGCCATTACTTTGCCAACAAAGGTCCGTGTAGTCAAGGCTATGGTTTTTCCAGTGGTCATGTATGGATGTGAAATTTGGACTGTGAAGAAGGCTGAGCGCCGAAGAATTGATGCTTTTGAACTGTGGTGTTGGAGAAGACTCTTGAGAGTCCCTTGGACTGCAAGGAGATCCAACCAGTCCATTCTGAAGGAGATCAGCCCTGGGATTTCTTTGGAAGGACTGATGCTAAAGCTGAAACTCCAGTACTTTGGCCACCTCATGCGAAGAGTTGACTCATTGGAAAAGACTCTGATGCTGGAGGGATTGGGGGCAGGAGGAGAGAGGGGATGACAGAGGATGAGATGGCTAGATGGCATCACTGACTTGATGGACGTGAGTCTGAGTGGACTCCAGGAGTTGGTGATGGACAGGGAGGCCTGGCGTGCTGCGATCATGGGGTTGCAAAAATCGGACACGACTGAGCACCTGAACTGAACTGAACTGAATATAGCTCTTGCTGCTATGTGGAGGCATGAGTGAAAGAAGAGAAACAACTTCAGGGTGACCTAAACTAAGCTGGTGCCTGATGTCCCTTCCATTTAGACAGAAACCTGAGAGCAAAATACAAATTCTGCTCAGATAAACACAGACTCAAGGCCACTGTTTTCTGGAAACCTTCCCAAAGCTATGATTCCATAGATTGCTAGCTCTGTGACCAGTGGCTCAGTGGTTGGAATATGTATGCCATGTCCAGCCCTACGGACAAGGCCCCCTTGATCAGTAAGGCCCCCTTGATCAGTTAATGGGAAAGATGGTTACTAACAAGAACACAATACAGTGATAAAGAGATTTTAAGATGTGATAGCAGCATTCAGTCATCGAAATTTTAAAGAGCCCCACTAATCCCCAGCACTGGGTCTTTTATGCGTTCTAGTTGGTAGGGTGCTAGGTGCTAGGGAGGAGAAGAAAGAGAGAATGGGAGAGAGAGAACTCAGCTCACAAGGGAGCTTATACATTAGAGGAGGAGATCAAGACATGAACACAAACAGAAATCACACAAAATATATTGAGGTTAAGTATCCAAAGGGAGATAGAAATACAATAAATAATTGTCATTTATTTAACACTCAATGTATGTGAAGCACTGTGTTAAGTTTTACATACATTCTCCTGTAAGAGTCATAAGTCTATGGAATAGGTAATATGATCACCCATGATGCTATAATAGCAGCTAACATTTATTAAGTGCTTTATATCAGCCAGGCATTGGGTTAGATGTTTTGAAATATCTTATACAGTTTTATTTCCATTCTACAGATGAGGATAATCAGGCCCTGAAAGGATAGGTGACTTATATAAGATCACAGAACTGGGAAGGTACAGCTGTGATATTCAAACACAGGTTTGACTCTCAAGCCCACACTCTTAACATGTTCTGGAAGTTCAGAGCAGGTGGCTTCTAACTTAGTCTGGGAGGTACATGTGTATAGGGAGGAAGACTCCATGGAAGAGAGAAGTGTGAAGATGAGAAGGAAAGAAACTATACAGGGCCTGGCAACTGGCCTCACTTGGCAGAGCTGGCGGTATGTGATGGGGAGAACCTGTCTATCACTCCAGACTTGGTCTTGGGGTACCTTGGTTCTTGGTTCTCCTAAGGCCCCAGAGAGTTCAAACATCTTTAACTACCCTTCAAAGAAGGATAAGGTTTAGATTTGCAAACTCAAAACATGATGAGCAAGGAGTTGGCAGACCCTTCTTTAGTTTATGTCTTCGGTAGAAGCAGCCTTTGACATTCATAACATTGAAAACAAGATCCCAGACGGACAGGAAATCCAGGGGAGGCAAAACCCAGCAACCAACACCACATCTCAAGCCAGCAAAGAAAGTTCATCATGCATCACTGCTTACACAACAGCAAAAATTCGCCAGTGATGTAAAGCTCCATCAATATGGGATTGATGAGTTAAGTTAGGATGCATCTGCAGAAAAGAACACTGTGTTGTTCAAAAGGATGAAGTGAAACTATATATTCTGACAAAGAAAGACATTTCCAAAAGCTTATAAGGTAAAAAAGTAGGTCACACAACATTCTCTGTAGCATGATTCGATTTATATCACAGATCTGTGTTTATGAATACACAAAACCACGAACCACAGTTATCCAGAAGTTGGTCATCACAAAGAATTACAGAAGGACTTTCTAATTCATATACTTTTGAATGCTGCTGACCTTTACATGCTTATATTACTTTTATCATTGGAAAAAGTACAATAGTTTCCATTTTACAAAACAAAAGAAACCTTCTTGGATCACCTTCCATCCATCCTGACTTTTGTAACTACAACATATCTTAGGTTCAGCAGTGCATCTGAAATTATATCCTACAACTTTCCCACAAATGACTTAAGACAAGACAGCGATATATTAACCAGGTTATAACACAGGTGAAATAGACTGGCAATTGATCAAAAATTTTACACAAAACATAGGTAGCAAGCAGGAGAAAAGTCACCAGAGAAAGGCCACAGGGCTTTTCCACTTTTACTAGTAACTTAGATCAGTGATCCCCAACCTTTTTGGCACCAGGGACTGATTTCCCAGAAGACCATTCTTCCATGGACTAGGGAGTTGGGGGGCGGAATAGTTTCAGGATGAAGCACGCACATAACATTTATTGTGCACTTTATTTCTAATGTAATGGTGCTGCTGATCTGACAGGAGGCACCAGTCTGTGGCCCGGAGGCTGGGGATCCCGGACTTAGATGACACAGAAAACGTACTTACCACGTCTGAAGATGACCCAAAACTGGCGGGGATATCAAATTTGTTGAAGAACAGAACTGAGATTCAAAATGAGCTCAGAATGGCTGGAGTACAGGGCTAAAATTAAAAGAAGTAATAAGGTGAAAATTATAAGATAAAGAAAAATATTCTCAAAAATTTAAAAGTCTATTTTGTGAGGCCAGAATAAGGGAAGCATGGCTTGGCAGCAGGTCACATAAAAACAGGCAATTCAGAAAAGATCTAGCAGTTCAAGTTGACCCATAGCATAATGTAACTAAATTATGTAGCTGCTAAAAATGGAGCACATTTTAGGTTGTATTAATTAAAGTATGGTTTCTAGACCCCAGAATATAATTGTCACACTTCAGTCTCTGCTGTTCTCTCCCAGAGTCTCCTGTTCCAATCTATGCCCCACATTGCAAGAGGATCATTAACAAAGGGAAACATCTCCAGAGGATGGTCACGAACTTGACAAAGGAGCTGGAAACCATCCCATAACAAGAGTGGCTCTTGAAGGGACCAGAGACACAGGGTCTAAAAAAGAGAAACATCCCATATAGGATACCCGCATGCTTTCAAATCTCGGAAGCATTCCCATATACATACTTAACTGGGTTGCTCAGGTGACAGAACTAGGACTACTGCCACCTAGTGGTAGCAAGGAGGCAGATTTTTCAGTAAACCTGTCAAAAAAGGCTTTCTGACCTTGAGAGGGTCCTGCAGGACGTGGAGTAGCCTGGTAAGACTGTTATTTTAAGACAAGGATGGATGAACAGATACCCAGTGGCAGAATCACAGTAACCAGGGCCCTTTCAGCTTTAAAAGATTACATCTTTCTCCTATGAGATCGCCATGTCCTCCCTGGATCAATGAGCCTCTCTCTGTGGTCTACAGAGTGGTAAGGACAGCTGGACAGGAACTACTGAGGCTGTCCCCTCTTGCTTATTGTTATCCAAGACCTGGGTGGGCAAAACTCACTGCTTATCTTATATTTTCATTTGACTTATTTAGTTTTGTTTCCTATCCTCATCTAATGGGCTATAAGTATAAGCAGGGGTCCTGTATGTCCTGTTTTTGGCTAACTCTCAACCTCTGGAGTATCAGTAGCAGATGGTAGGTGCTCAGTAAATATTTAACGAAATGAGTGCTGCTGCTGCTGCTGCTGCTGCTACTAAGTCGCTTCAGTCGTGTCCGACTCTGTGTGACCCCATAGACGGCAGCCCACCAGGCTCCCCCGTCCCTGGGATTCTCCAGGTAAGAACACTGGAGTGGGTTGCCATTTCCTCCTCCAATGCATGAAAGTGAAAAGTGAAAGTGAAGTCGCTCAGTCGTGTCCAACTCTAACGACCCCATGGACTGCAGCCTACCAGGCTCCTCCGTCCATGGGATTGTCCAGGCAAGAGTACTGGAGTGGGGTGCCATTGCCTTCTCTGAACGAAATGACTAGTGCATCCCAAATTGACATCATTTTCAGAAGTTTTAATTTTCTCAATAAAAGACATTTCAGATTTAAGAACCAGATCTCACAATAATAACAAGCAGTTGTATCTTAGTAGTAGGATTCCAGGTGATTTTGTTTGTTTCTCCATTTCCCCAATTTTTTTTATGCAATCATATTGCATTACCTAGCCATCGTCATTGTAATAGCTAACATCTACTGAGTGCTTTCCTTGTGCCAGGCATGGGGATAAGCACTTTACTTGGATTAATTCATTTAAGCTCACAATAGCCTTTTCAGTTGGCACTAGTATTACTCCCATTTTAAAGACAGGAAACTGAGAAACAGGGAGGTGATATGACTTGCCCAAGGTGATGCAACTAATATCAGGCAGAATTCAAAGGCCATGTTATTACCCCCTGACATCAATGTAAGATGAAAAATGATTACGATGAGAATGACAACTAACATTTCTTTAGTCCTAATCATGTATAATATGTGTTAGTCACTCAGTCATGTCTGAGTCTTTGTGACCCCATGGACTATAGCTCTCCAGGCTCCTCTGTCCATGGGATTCTCCAGGCAAGAATAATGGAGTGGCTTGCCATTCCCTTCTCCAGGGGATCTTCTTACCCCAGGGATTGAACCGGGTCTCTCACACTGCAGGCAGATTCTTTACCATTTATTTGTATAAGGTTCTGTGCTGTTTCCAAAACATGACCTCCTTCAATGCTCAGAACAGTCCCTTAAAGTGGGAACTATTATTATGACCATTGTACAGTATCAGCCCCTTCTGTAACGTAATCAACCATGTCCACTGCCCCACCTGGACTCTATTTTGATTTCATGAGAATCATACTTTACTTGATTGTCTCTTCTGCATTCCAGCCAAGTGAAGAAGTGATTATCTGCCAGTCACTACTTGAACTCTCCACTCTATGGAGATTAGGTCTCCAACATAGATAACTGTGCTGTTGTCCCTTTCTAGAATGTCCTTCTTTCCTCTTTCACCACAATCCTACTAATTTTTTTTTCCAAACACAGCTCAAATGCAACTCCCTCCAGGAATCCTTCAGTGATCAGCCCTTTCCACCACAATCTCTCTTATTATACAGCCTGTACATTTCATTCAGCCTGGTCATCTCTGGCTTGGTAGTGCTGGCTCTCCTTCAACTCACATATGTCCCTTTTTCTCAGTTAGACTAGAGCTCACAGAGGCAGCTAGGTCTTGAGTTTCTTGGCATGCCCTGAATAAATGGTCTCTTAGCTTCCCCTTAGTAGGTGCTCAGTAATTATTTTGCTGATTTCATAATGATAATCTCACCTCACAGCTGTAAAACATTGTCTTTTCCAATAGGTCTCATACATATTGTCTCACTTTTGCTTCAAAGGAGACAGACAAGATTTTACTTTTCTCATTTTCACAGTAAAGTAAGTTGAAGGCCAGGGAGGCTAAGTAAGCTGTCTCAGGTCACACATCTCAGAATTCAGCCCAGCCCTCTGGACTCGAAGCCCCAGATTCTTTATCCTAGAACACACTGATTCTACTGGAAGGTACCGCTGGCTGGGAGTAATGCTAATAACATTCCTATAAAGACCTTATCTTGATCCTATCACTGGAGCGAAAGCAATAAAGAGTGACAAGAGGCCATATCCACGGTTGAGATTGGGAAGGCAGGTAAATTCACACACTCTGTGCCGAGAAGTGCCTGGTGCTTATCAGATGGGTGGTGATGACTGTGTTATATCCCCTGTGAGGAGGACACTTGGGACTGAACAAAACGTTGTCCTCCACAAAGGCCAGCGTGGCTCAGTCCTCAGCAGAAGTGGGGCAGTCCAGCAGGCACGGGGTGAATGAGAGAGAGCACTAAGAAGCAAGAAAGGTGGGTTCAAGATCCCGCTCTGATCCTATCTAGCTGTGTGACCACAGGGAAGGTGACCAGCCTCTCTGAGGCTGTACTTCCTTCCTCACTAGTCGATGTCCCATGACAAAGCCTCTCATAGACCCTGTGTTCCACGAACTGGTGATCCGCAAACCAAATTTGGGCCAGGAACATATTTTCTTGGGCCCAAATACTGTTTAAAATTGTTTTGATCTGGTAAGCAACACTTAAAAATCAGAAGATTTTATAGAAATATTCAGTTTCCAAGCTTTCTAGAAAAAAATAGGAAGACCTGGCAACATTAAAAAAGTGGAAGACTTTACATAAAATTTGATTTCCAGTCTTTCTAGAAAACAATATCTGGATATACGTGATTATTTTTGTACATTGTTTATTCTTTACAATATAACATGATAGGTTTTGATAAGTAGCACAGAGAAAATATAAAGCAGATAGGGAGTTCTGAAGTAGTAGGGCAGGGGAATCCAGCAAGGCCCGCAGTTAACAGAAGCTGCTCTGAGAAAGCCTCACTGCCAAAGGAAGCTATTCCCAGGACCACAATGGGCTGGAGTCCAGGTGTTTCGGCTCCCTTTAGATGGCGCGTGTAGGGAAAGGTTTAGGAGTGCTAATGCCCTTTACATACCAAGTAGGGAGTAAGAAGACACTGACCTTGGCTGATGTGAATTGAAACACAATTTTAAGCTTATTTTTTGATTTCACAAAGGCAACAAAAGAGTTTCAAGTGGTAAAATAAGTATCAAAGTCTGAGAGAAGGAGACAAGCAAATTGTATTTACAAAGCATTCGCTAATCAAGAGCAACTAAACACCGTCATTCACCCAGATGCATTTTCTGTCTAATGGGGGTCAAAGCAATTAGCCTGATACCTGTAGCAATATCCTGCCTTGCCCTTACATCTCAGGCCAGGGCCATTACAAGGTATCAGAACTCATTCTAATCAGAAAACAACCAACTCTGTCAACCCAAGCACAGCATGGCAGAGACGTGAAGAGGAGAAATGGATCCTACTCCATTCTCTTGTTGGCCATTTATTGTCTGGGCTGGGACCTGACAGGTGATTTCTCTGGATACCAGTGTTTCTAAATGGAACATAGCACCCATTAGTACACTCCAACATTTTGGGTCATGATCCACAGTAAGAAATATGTTTGTCATTCATATAGCACACATTACTAAACATATATATATATATATATATATATATATATATGTAGATAGACAATAAACATATCATGAAGCAATACAATACACCCTTATTGTGTGTATTGTGCATTATTATTTCCCGGTTCATCCCCCCCTCCTTTTTTTAATCCTGATCACTACTCACTAAATTGATATTCTTAGCCGTGGGTAATAATTGGCAGCTTGAAAAACACTGCTTCAGACTAATGGTTCCCAAATCTGGTGTCACATCAGAGTCCCTTGGAGTCCTTGTTAAATACATATACTTGTGCTCCCTTCCAAACCTACAGAATCAGAATTTCTTCAGCGTGAGACCTAAGAATCTATATTTTCTTTTACCAAGGACCAGCCATACACTGGCATTAAGACATCACAGTTCTCCTCAAGACGTAGAAGCAAATAACAGCAATCACAGTCATTACTATCAAACACCTACTTCATGCCAGTGCTGCCAGCATAAGCACTTTCCATTCATTGACTCACTTAAATCCTCAGAGCAACTCCACTTTATAGATGAGGAAACTGAGGCTCAGAGAGTCTCCACTTTATAGATGAGGAACTGAGCTCAGAGACATAGATAGAGAGGTCAAGGAAGTGGTGGGGCTATGATTCATGGGGGCTCTGTTTCCATCCTTACTGATCCCTCCACCCTCTCCCCTCTGTAGTTCCAGAGACCTTGGATCTATGCTAGATGTTCTATACCAATTCAAGTTCAAGACCATACCCCAAGGGTTCCAACCAACAAAGGCAAGAAAAGGTGTAAAACAAAACAATAAGAGCTGCACTTATATTGAATTTTGACTGTCCAAAGCATATGTGTGTCTATTTTCTCCACATTTATTCCTTTCAGGTATCCTGTGAGGCAGAAAGTGTTAGTCAAAGTGTTAGCTGCTCAGTTGTGTCTGACTCTTTGCAACCCCATGGACTGTAGCCCGCCAGGCTCCTCCATCCATGGAATTCTCCAGGTAAGAATACTGGAGTGGGTAGCCATTCCCTTCTCCAGAGGATCTTCACACCCCAGGTATCAAACCCAGGCCTCCTGCATTGCAGGCAGATTCTTTACCATCTGAGCCGCCAGGGAAGATGGCAGAAGAGGCAGAAAAAAAAATACAGAGACACAAAGAGGGGAAGTGACTTACCCAAGGTCTGACAGCAAATCAAAGAAAAGCTATCCCAGGCAGGGTCTACTACCGACTCCCCAGGCAGGGTCTACTACCAACTCCCCAGGCAGGGTCTACTACTGCTCTTGGGCTGGCTTTCTCCAGGGTTTCTAGATCCACCCCACTTCAAGTCTATCTCCCTTTAAAGTAGAAAAGGAAGAAGACCTGGTACTTTCTGCCTCCCTCTTTACAGGATTTACTATCAACTTCTGAAATGAGCACACTCTGTATACACACTGCCTGAGGGACAGGTTGCCCCAAACCGCCTACACAAGGCTGTACTGAAAACTGGCAGTATTTCTGTTTTTGCCATATAATTTGGAAACAGAAAACTCTGCACCATGCTTCAAAGAAAACTAATGGATTCAAGGATGAAAGGAAAAGGCATTATCCCTCCCACACAAGGTAAATGCCACCAGTCAAGAGTGAGGCAGTGGTTGGAAGTCACTGCCGAGCAAAATGTTGTGAGCCCACAGAAAGCCAAGGCGGTGGACTGGATCAATCTCTGTGATGGCAGAAAGGGGCTGGAGGGATGAATGACCCCCATTTAGCTTCCTTGGCTGAGACCCTTCCTCTGTTGAGAACATCCCTTCTGTTTCTGCCACAGAAAGGGGTGTTGTTCACAATGTGTATACATTTATGTGACACATGACTAGCTCTTTATCAAACACTCTTATTGATTCTAACATTTTTCTTCACCCCTTCCCCTTCACCATGCAGGTCGTTCCCTCTCTCCCCTTAACAAATCCCAAGGATCATCTAACACACACACTATTTGGTGAAAATAAAAGCAAGCCATCCTTCTCTTGGCCTCCGTCTCCCCATCTCTAAAGTCAATTATTGTTGCTTAGCAGCTAAGTCATGTTCGACTCTGTAACCCGCCAGGCTGGACTATACCCCGCCAGGCTCCTCTGTCCATGGGATTCTCCAGACAAGAATACTGGAGTGGGTTGTCATTTCCTTCTCTAGGGGATCTTCCCGACCCAGGGATCGAACCCGAGTTTCCTGTGTCTCCTGCACTGGCAGGCAGGCTCTTTACCATGCACCACCTGGGAAGCCCACATAAAGTCAATGAGTTAAACCAAATGGTCTGTTAGGTCCCTTCTCTAGTTCTAGGATGCGGATAAAGTATGTAGGTAAAGCCCTACATATAGCCCACAAATGTGACTCAGGATCTGAGCAGGGAGGGGCAAACTGATTTCAAATTGTGTTTTAAACAGTTGTCTTTTGTTAAAGGGGGTCCAAAAGGTGGGATAAAGAAAAAAAAGAAACATTTCTACCATGCCCATGATCGGGCTAACATCCTAACAACGAAGGTCACTCTCCTTTTTTCTGTCTCTTGCTTTACTTTTTGTTCTCTCTACACGTGGTTGCAAAGCCTGCCTAGTCAGTTGCCTCTTCCCTGTGTGTCAGTTTCACATCCCAGGTGAAGGTGCAGGAAGCAATCTGGCCCTGTAATAGCCGAGGTTACAGCCACGCAGAGCTTCAAGTTAATGCCAGTCTCACCTCCACAGAAGCACTCCACTTGATGTCAGAAAAATTGGAAGAGGTGTTAAATTTGCTTTGTGATTGCAACTCCTTTTTAGTTGGGGGAGGCTGGCTTAGGATTTGATGGTTTTATAGATTTCAATATCAAGAAAGTAGAAAAGATCTCAGCTTTTTAATTTACATTGTCAATCACCAAAGTGGCTCCTTCCCCAAGGGGATGCTAACTAGATCAGCACTTGCTGCGGTTTTGCCAACACAGCATGGGCACCTCTCCCACCTGCTTCCTGGGGCTGGGTTCAAGATGATGAGATTGCATAAGGGAAACAGTTCCAGGGCATTTAAAAAAAAAAAACAGAGGAAATAAAAATACTCTCACCCTTCCACAGTACAGCAGATGCACTTCAGTCAAACCGCCACCATTTGAATCAAGTTACAGAGTCTCCTGGGTCTCAGGTTGCTCATCGTCAAATGGGAATAATATTAATAATACCTCCAAAGGTTATTGTGGAGAGTAAATGGGTAAAGTGCCTAAAGCAATGCCCCACCACATGCTAATGCCTCAATAACTGCAGTTATGCTGACTATTATAATTTCTCTTGGCCAAACCAGTCTCTAACCAGCATTTTCTGGTCATCTCATTTCACCTGAGTGAAAGTCACTCAGTTGTGTCTGACTATTTGCGACCCCATGGAATAGCCCATGGAATTCTCCAGGATAGAATACTGGAGTGGGTAGCTGTTCCTTTCTCCAAGGGATCTTCCAACCCAGGTCCCCCACATTGCATGCAGATTCTTTACCAACTGATCCACCAGGGAAGCCCTCTCATTTCACCAGAGGATCTAAAAGCACACTAGCGATGAGGTTGAGCTGAAGTGCATCTTGGAGCCATTTGGGTGGGTTGAAGCTGCCCATTTTCCAGTTGCTGCCCTGCTGTTTATTCACTCAGCAAATATTTATTGACCACCTATTACACGGCAGGCACTGTACTAGGTGATGAGATACTAGTGAACAAGATAAAGTCCTTGCTTCATAGTGTAAACACTCTAGAAGGGTCGGAGGGGGTGCACGGTATGCAGACAAGAAATACAATGAATGAGACAGGGATGAGCTCTCATGATCCGGAGATCTAAAGCCAGTAAGGCTGGGGTGGGGGTTGGGGCATGGGAAAAGGGTGGTGTGAGATGAGACTGCAGAGGAAGGCAGGGGCCAGATCAGTAGAGCCTTTCAGGCCAGGTGAGGAGTTTTATCTTCATCCTAAGAACACTGGGAAATAAATGGAAGATTTCAAGCAAAGGGTCAATACACTATGTGTGGCTGAGAGGAAGAGGAACATTGTAGGTGAAAAATTATAAGTCGTGCTTTGAACAGTGCATCGACTCTGGCTGCCCAGGTAAGCAGCTGATCTGTCAGTTTCTGTATCTTAAGTTCCTTCCCACTGAGGATCTCAAAGCATGAGGGGCCTCTGGAAAATTGGTAATCCCTGTTCCTTATCTTTGGCTCAGCAGGTTTCTTTTTGTGCCTCCTTTGGCCGAAGATGAAATAATGATTTCAGTTTGTTCCTACCAGTTTTCCAAGATTCTTCATTTATTTACAGGATCCTGATACTTCTCAATCTCTCTCACATACATGCACATGCTCACGTGCGTGCTCACACACACACACACACACACACACATTTATCATTTCCCAATGTTGCTTTTTATCTGATCACTCTTTGTCATGACCTGAAAACCTTCCACTTTGGGGCATACACCTTCATTCAAGGACAAGGATTCTCCATCTGCTGCCACCAAGAAATCGCCCAGAGTTTCACAGCTTCACCCTAACCCTCTCCCTGTGACAGGAGAAAGGTATGTGGAGCAGAGCCAAGTGAGCTGAGAAAATGAGTCTAGCACTGAGAAATTAAAGAAAGTAATGTTGACTGGGGCAGGGGGATTAATCAGGAAATCTTAAGGTCACTGTGATCTCTTTGATTGCATTAACATCCAGTAGCAGAAGACTACAGATTGATCAGTGTTACAGCAGCAGGGAGGGGGAATGAACCTGGAAGTCTAATACCCAGAGCTCCATCTTCCTAATGCCCACTAGCCTTCAAGCCAGTGGCTCAGCTGATAAAGAATCCACCTGCCAGTGCAGGAGACTCAGGAGATTCGAGTTTGCTCCCTGGGTTGGGAAGATCCCCTGGAGAAGGAAATGGCAACCCACTCCAACATTCTTGTCTGGGAAATCCCATGGACAGAGGAGCCTGGCGAGCTACAGTCCATGGGGTCACAAAGCCAGACATCTTCCATAGGGAGAATTAATGCCAGTAGATGAAGCCAGATCTCTTCATTTCTGAGCCAGTCACACTCCCTTAGAACCCACTTCCTCCCTAGAAGTGTATCAGGTCATCTATGCTCCATGCTAAATCATTTCAGTCATGTCTGACTCTTTGCGACCCCATGGACTCCTCTGGCTCCATGGAGCTCACCAGGCTCTTCTGTCCGTAGGGAAGAATGTTCTCCAGGCAAGAATACTGGAGTGGGTTGCCATGCCCTCCTCCAGGGGATCTTCCCAACCCAGGGATCGAACCCACATCTTTTACAAGTCCTGCACTGACAGGTGGGCTCTTTACCAGTAGGCACCAGATAGCTTTCATTAAATTGCCCCCTTGCACACTGCGCCCATTCTTCACATTCGATCAGACTATCCTTTTCCTCCAAATAGCCCTTTCTCCAGATGGCTTAGGGAAGACTCTTGAAGAACTAATCACTCATCGTGAGCCAAGTACTGGGTTGGCCAAAAGGTTCGTTTGTGCTTTTCCATAACATCTTTATGGATAAGTCTTCGGGGCCTGCCCTTGCTCCATCAGCTCGGACACTTACTTCCTAGAGTCTCTTGCACCTTTTTCTTAATTTGTCCATATTTCCAGAAGAGAAAAGCAGTCTGCCTTCTGCAGTGACAGGTTGTAGACCTGGCTCCCATAAGCAGAAGACACCAGGCTGGTTTACCTTTGCCTCTTTCTAGTCAGCAAACCACAGCAACCTGAACTGATCTGTACAGGCCTTTGAGGAGAAGGGTTACTTAATGAGGACAAGCACAGGAAAGGAAATATCAATCAATAACAATTGTAGGTCTGGTTTCTCCAGCTCCAACCATGTGCCAAGCACAGGGCTAAGAGCTCTAAACAGATTAACTCTCATAGGAAGGCAGGTGTGGTGCAGATCACTGTTTCATAGTTGCAAAAAATGAGGCTCAGAGACATGAAGGAACTTGTTTGAGGGCCCACAGCTAGCAGTGAGCAAAGCTGGGGTTTTAAACCCATACCTGTCTGATATCAGAGCAAGTACTCATAATCAGTTGAGTGTGCCATGCTAGACGTGGGAACACCCTTCTGTTTTCAGCCTTTCTTCCCTTCACATGAGATGTATCCAGAATCATTGTGATGACTCCCACATCTCTGGCTCCAGCCTTGACCTATTTGGTGTCAGTCTTAACTAACTCCTTTCTACTGGATAGTTCCTTTCCACTCATGTCGCCTAGTTACTCAAACTTAACATGCCAAGAGGTTATTTTTTCACCAACCAGCTCTCCATCTCAATTTGCCTCTTTCTGTCAGTTAATCCCCATTCCCAAGCTCCTACCTTCAGGATTCTCTCCAACTACTCTCTCTGACCTCATGTGTTCAGGCACCAAATTGTGGTGATTTCCTATCTACACTGTCTCTTGAGTCTACCCCTTCTTCCATTTCAAATGCTTGTTACACATGTGTGCATGCTCAGTCATGTCCAGCTCTTTGCAACTCCCATGGACTGTAAGCTGCCAGGCTCCTCTGTCCATCGGATCCTCCAGCAAGAATACTGGAGTGGGTTGCCATTCGCTTCTCCAGGGGATCTTCCTGACCCAGGGATCAAACCCATATCTCCTGTGTCTCTGGCAGTGGCAGATGGATTCTCTACCACTGAGCCACCTGGGAAACCTCCTGTTGATTGAATTAAACACACACACAGACACACAATTTATAATCTCATAGTTCCCATGCGTGAGTCTGAAGTCCAGGCATGGTACACCTGGATCTTCTGCTCAGGGTCTCTCTGGGCTGAAAAGGTGTCAGCCAGGGTTGTGATTCTCATCTCAAGTTCTACTAATACAAAGTGTAGAAGCGTAGTATAAAGAATTTTCATATACTTTTCACTCAGATTCCTCAAATGTTAACATTTTCTAACATTTGCTTCATTCTTTTCTCTTTTAATGGATATTTATACTCACATACACAATTATTTTTTTCCAAACCATTTGAGAGTAAGTTGCAGGCATCATGCCCCTTTATCCTTAAGTAATTCAGTGTTTATTTTCTAAACAAAAGAAGGGTAATTCTCTTATGTAGCCACTGTAAAATTATTAAAATCAGGAAATTAATATTGATATAACATTATCATGTAATCAAAAACCTTCTTTCAAATTTCATCAATTATGCCAATATCATCCTTTAAAACAAACAAAAAAAATAAAGCCAAAATTTTTCTGCTATAGGACTCAATTTATAATATAAATTTATACATCAGATCAGTTCAGTTCAGTTGCTCAGTTGTGTCCGACTCTTTGTGACCAAATGAACCACAGCATGCCAGGCCTCCCTGTCCATCACCAACTCCCAGAGTCCACACAAAACCATGTCCATTGAGTCGGTGATGCCATCCAGCCATCTCATCCTCTGTCGTCCCCTTCTCCTCCCGCCTTCAATCTTTCCCAGCATCAGGGTCTTTTCAAATGAGTTAGCTCTTCCCATCAGGTGGGCAAAGGATTGAAGTTTCAGCTTCAACATCAGTCCTTCCAACGAATACCCAGGACTGATCTCCTTTAGGATGGACTAGGTTGGATCACCTTGCAGTCCAAGGACTCTCAAGAGTCTTCTCCAACACCACAGTTCAAAAGCATCAATTCTTTGGTGCTCAGCTTTCTTTATAGTCCAACCCTCACATCCATACCCGGCCATTGGAAAAACCGTAGCCTTGACTAGATGGACTTTTGTTGACAAGGTAATGTCTCTGCTTTTTAGTATGCTGTCTAGGTTGGTCATAACTTTCCTTCCAAGGAGCAAGTGTCATTTAATTTCATGGTTGCAATCACCATCTGCAGTGATTCTAGAGCCCAGAAAAATAAAGTCTGACACTGTTTCCACTATTTCCCCATCTATTTGCCATGAAGTGATGGGACTGGATGCCATGATCTCAGTTTTCTGAATGTTGAGTTTTAAGCCAACTTTTTCACTCTCCTCTTTCACTTTCATCAAGAGGCTCTTTAGTTCCTCTTCAATTTCTGCCATAAGGGTGGTGTCATCTGCATATCTGAGGTTATTGATATTTCTCCCAGCAATCTTGATTCCAGCTTGTGCTTCATCCACCCCAGCGTTTCTCATGATGAACTCTGCATATAAGTTAAATAAGCAGGGTGACAATATACAGCCTTGACATACTCCTTTTCCTATTTGGAACCAGTCTGTTGTTCCATATCCAGTTCTAACTGTTGCTTCCTGACCTGCATATAGGTTGTTCAAGAGGCAGGTCAGGTGGTCTGGTATTCCCATCTCTTGAAGAATTTTCCACAGTTTATTGTGATCCACACAGTCAAAGGCTTTGGCATAGTCAATAAAGCAGAAATAGATGTTTTTCTGGAACTCTCTTGCTTTTTTGATGATCCAGTGGATGTTGGTAATTTGATCTCTGGTTCCTTTACTTTTTCTAAAACCAGCTTGAACATCTGGAAGTTCACGGTTCATGTATTGCTGAAGCCTGGCTTGGAGAATTTTGAGCATCACTTTACTAGCGTGTGAGATGAGTGCAATTGTGCGGTAGTTTCAGCATTCTTTGGTGTTGCCTTTCTTTGGGATTGGAATGAAAACTGACCTTTTCCAGTCCTGTGGCCACTGCTGAGTTTTCCAAATTTGCTGGCATATTGATGCACCACTTTCACAGCCTCATCTTTCGGGATTTGAAATAGCTCAACTGGAATTCCATCACCTCCACTAGCTTTGTTCATAGTGATGCTTTCTAAGGCCCACTTGTCTTCACCTTCCAGGATGTCTGGCTCTAGGTGACTGATCACACCATTGCGATTATCTTGTTTGTGAAGCTCTTTTTTGTACAGTTCTCCTGTGTATTCCTGCCATCTCTTCTTAATATCTTCTGCTTCTGTTAGGTCCATACCATTTCTGTCCTTTATTGAGCCCATCTTTGCATGAAATGTTCCCTTGGTATCTCTAATTTTCTTGAAGAGATCTCTAGTCTTTCCCATTCTGTTGTTTTCCTCTATTTCTTTGCATTGTTCCCCGAGGAAGGCTTTCTTATCTCTCCTTGCTATTCTTTGGAACTCTGCATTCAGAGGCTTATCTCTTTCCTTTTCTCCTTTCCTTTTCCCTTCTCTTCTTTTCACAGCTATTTGTAAGGCCTCCTCAGACAGCCATTTTGCTTTTTTGCATTTCTTTTCCATGGGGATGGTCTTGATCCCTGTCTCCTGTACAATGTCAGGAACCTCCGTCCATAGTTCATCAGGCACTCTGTCTATCAGATCTAGTCCCTTAAATCTATTTCTCACTTCTACTATATAGTCATAAGGAATTTGATTTAGGTCATACCTGAATGGTCTAGTGGTTTTCTCCACTTTCTTCAATTTCAGTCTGAATTTGGCAATAAGGTGTTCCTCATCTGAGCCACAGTCTGTTCCCGGTCTGACTGTATAAAGCAGATCACATTTATTCAAATCAGATTGATTATATTCTTTGTAGCCAAAGATGGAGAAGCTGTATACAGTCAGATAAAACAAGACTTGGAGCTGACTATGGCTCAGGTCATGAATTCCTTATTGCCAAATTCAGACTTAAGTAAAGAAAATGGGGAAAACCACTAGACCATTTAGGTATGACCTAAATCAAATCCCTTACAATTATACAGTGGAAGTGACAAATACAGTCAAGGGATTAGATCTGATACACAGAGTGCCTGAAGAACTATGGATGGAGGTTCATGACATTGTACAGGAGGCCATGAACACGATCATCCCCAAGAAAAAGAAATGCAAAAAGGCAAAATGGTTGTCTGATGAGGCGTTACAAATAGCTAAGAAAAGAAGAGAAGCCAAAGGCAAAGGAGAAAGGGAAAGATATACCCATTTAAATGCAGAGTTCCAAAGAATAGCAAGGAAAGATAAGAAAGACTTCCTCAGTGATCAATGCAAAGAAATGGAGGAAAACATAGAATGGGAAAGACTAGAGATCTCATCAAGAAAATTAGAGATACCAAGGGAACATTCCATCCAAAGATGGGCTCAATAAAGGACAGAAATGGCAGGGACCTAACAGAAGCAGAAGGTATTAAGAAGAGGTGGCAAGAATACACAGAAGAACCATACAAAAAAGATCTTCATGACCCAGATAACCACGATGGTGTGACCACTCACCTAGAGCCTGACTTCATGGAATGTGAAGTCAAATGGGCCTTTGAAGGCATCACTATGAAGAAAGCTAGTGGCTGTGATGGAATTCCAGTTGAGCTAGTTCAAATGCTAAAATATGATGCTGTGAAAATGCTGCACTCAATATGCCAGCAAATTTGGATGTGAGAGTTGGACTACAAAGAAAGCTGAATGCTAAAAAATTGATGCTTTTGAACTGTTGAGAAGACTCTTGAGAGTCTCTTGGACTGCAAGGAGATCAAATCAGTCAATCCTAAAGGAAATCAGTCCTGAACATTCATTGGAAGGACTGATGCTGAAGTTCAAGTTCCAATCCTTTGGCCACCTGATGCGAAGAACTGACTCATTAGAAAAGACCCTGATGCTGGGAAGGATTGAAGGTGGGAGGAGAAGAGGACAACAGAGGATGAGATGGTTGGATGGCATCACCAATTCAATGGTGAACTTGGACAAACTCTGGGAGTTGGTGATGGACCGGGAAGCCTGGTGTGCTGCAGTCCATGGGGTCGCAAAGAGTCGGACACAAGTGGGCAACTGAACTGAACTGATCTGATAGGACTCAAACAGGGAGGAATACTTCAATTTAGGCATCATATCTCTTTAGTATCCTTTAACTGGAAATAGTTCCTCAGTCTTTCTTGTCATTCATGACCATGACATATATGAAGAACACACTGGACTCTGATATTCATACATTTTACCTCACAGTGGACAGAGGAGTAGAATATTCCAAAACTTCCTAACTAAAGAATCATAGAATATAGAAGAAATCTGAAAATGAACTACTTGTTTATCTAGGTCCCAGGCTATTTTCATACACACCTCGCAACTGTGGCCATATCATTTACCCAACATTTTTCTTTAAATGAATTCACTTTTAAACTGTATTTCTGTGGTAGACAAAATTCTAAATATGATCCCTAATGATCCTTCTCTTATATAATCCCCTATCCTGAGTGTGGGTGGAGCTATCAATTTGATGAGAAATTACTCCAGTGATTATACTCCATTATATGGGCTTCCCTGGTGACTCAGATGGTAAAGAATCCGCCTGCAGTTCGGAAGACCTGGATTCAATTCTTGGGTTGGGAAGATCCCCTGGAGGAGGGCATGGAAACCCACTCCAGTATTCTTCCCTGGAGAAGCCCCATGGACAGAGGAGCCTAGTGGCTGCAGTCCATGGGGTTGCAAAGAGTCAGACAAGGTTGAGCAACTAAGCATACATGTGGCAAAATGGAGATTATCTGGATGAGCCTAATCTAACCACATGAAGCTTTTAATAGCAGAGAGTTCTCTCTGGCAAGTAAGCAGAAGAGGAAGTCAGAGATATTTGAAGTATGCGAAAGATTTGACAGGCCAGGGTGCCAGGTCACTGGCTTTGAAGATGGAGGGGGCCATGTTAGAAGGAACTGCTGGTGGCATCTAGGAGCACAGGGTGACACCTGGCTGACAACCAGCCAAGAAATGGGGACTTCAAACATATACCCCCACGGAACTGAATTCTGAAAAATATCTGGATGAGCTTGGAAGCAGATTAATCCACAGGACTTCTAGGTAACAGCCCAGCCCAGCTTACATCTTGAACAGAAAACCCTGTCAAGTCTACCAGAACTTCTGACCTACAGAATGGAATGAAGATGAAAATACAACAAGCTACACTGAAAATCCAAAGTATCAACAGGCTACGCAAGAAAAATGGTATGACCATGAAAATTGATGCAAGAGAGTATTTGACAAAATCCAACACCCATCCATGATTAAAAAAAAAAAAAAAACTCTCAGAAAGCCAAGAATAGAGGGGAACTTCCTTGACTTGATAAAGAACATCTACAAGAAAAATTAAAAAAATAAATAAATAATAAACAGGTGAGACTGCCACAACTAGCAAACTGAATCAAGAAATATCTAAAAAGGATTATATACCATGACCAATTGAGATTTATTCCAGGAGTGCAGAGGTGGCTTAACATCCAAAAACTAATTAATGTAATTTAATAGAATTATACTTCAATAAAGGACAAAAAACCACGTTTATCTCAATAGATACAGAAAATGCACTTGGCAAAATGCAGCATCTCTTCATCATAAAACGCTCAACGAACTACAAATACAAAGGAATGTCCTCAATCTAGTAAGCAGCATCTATGAAAAACCCACAGCTAATACCATACTTAATGGTGAAACAGTAAAAGCTTTCCCCCTGAGATTAGGAAAAATTCAAGGATGTCAACCACTGCCATCTCCATTCAACATTTTATTGGAGGTTCTATTTGGAACAATTAGGCAAGAAAATAAAAGGCCTCCTGAATGGAAAGGAAATAATCACAGATGACATGATCCATATCGAGAAAATCCTAAGGAATCCATGGAAACCAAATTAAAACTAGTAAGTTTATTTGTTCAATATTATATAACAATCTAAATGGGAAAAGAATTTGAAAAAAATAGATACATGTATATGTATAACTGAATCACTTTGCTGTACACCTGAAGCTATCACAACATTGTTAATCAACTGTATTCCAATATGAAATAAAACGTTAAAAAAAGCAAGGTTGCAAGATACAAAATACAAACATTTTCATTTCCACATAGGAGCAATAGGCAAGCTAAAATTAAAATTAATAATTTAGCTTCATTTACAATAGCATCAAAGATAATAAAATACTTAGGACTGAATTTAGAGAAATAAATATAAAACTTATCATCTGTACCATACTAAACATGGTTGAAGGAAATTAAAGAAGACCTAAAAGAATGGGACCTAACCCTAAATTTATGGAAACACATCCCATGTTCATGGATTGGAAGATACACACACATACACACACACACACACACACACACACACACACACACACATATGTACATATATACTTATAGAACAATAGAATAGAGTTTAGAGTCCAAAAATAAATTCTCACATTTATGACCAATTGATTTTTGACATGCATACCATGAAATTTCAATGGGCAAAAATTTCCTCAATAAATGGTGCTGGGACAACTGTATATCCATGTGCAAAAGAATGAAGTTGGCCTCTTCATTTCATATGAAAAAATTAACTCAAAGGGATCAAAGGTGACCCAGGGAATGAACTTAGATCTCCCACATTGCAGGCAGACTCTTTACTGACTGAGCCACCAGGGAAGGCCTAATGTAAGAACTAAAACTATAAAACTCTAGCCTTGAATCAGGCAATGGTTTCTTAGATATAACACTAAAAGCACAAGCAACTGGACATCATTAAAATTAAAAGAATACAATAAAGATAGTGAAAAGGCAATTCACAGAATGGGAGAAAATATTTGCAAATCATATATCTCATAAGAGACTTCTCTAAAATATTTAAAGAACTGTTACACCATAATAAAAAACAACCATGACAGTCAAGAAGTTGAAACAACACAAATGTCCATCAACTAATGAATGAATAAACAAAATGTGATATGTGTAAACAGCGACATATTATTCAGCAATACTGGAGAGGGAAATGTCAGCCCACTTCAGTATTCTTGCCTGGAGAATCCCATGGATAGAGGAGCCTGGTGGGCTATAGTCCATAGGGTAGCAAAGAGTCGGACATGACTGAAGTGACTTAGCACTCTCGCACACCGCATTCATAGTTTGGGAAACTCCAAATAGTGACAGTGTCAATTCTCTCAAAATTGATGCACACATGTAGTGTAATTCTTATCAAAATCCCATCAAGATTTTAGTGGATTTAGGCAATATTCAATAATACATTTGGAAATACAAAAGACAAAATAGGTAAATAATTTTGAAAAAGAATAATAAAGCAAGGGTAGTTGCTTCACCCAATATTAAGGCTTAATATATAATTTCAGTAATTAAGAGAGCACCATTATTGGCAGAGAATAGACACAGATATCAATGGAACAGAATAGAAAACCCAGAAATAGACCCACACAAATATGCCCAACTGATTTTTGACAAAGATGCAAAAACAATTCAGTGGAAAAAAGATAGCCTTGTCAACAAATGATAATGGAGTAATTTGACATCCATAAGCTAAAAAAAAGAAAAGAAAAGAAAACTTGACCTACACTTCACATCTTATACAAAACTTGACTCAAAATAGATCATAGATTCTGTACAGTTTTTACAAACTATGTAGAGTTTACAGAAGATATTTTTTCATTTCTGTGAAGAAGTTTATTTTTTAATGCAGAATATTTTTTATAGAAGACTTCTGATAGAAAAATAGGAGAAAATCTCAGGGACCCAAGGCCTGGTGAGGAGTTCTTAGGCATGACACCAGAAGTATAATCCTTAAAAGAAAATCAATAAATTGGACCCCATACAAATTAAAACTTTGCTCTGTGAAAGACTTAGTTAAAAGAGTGAAAAGATAAATCAAATACTGAGAGAAAATATTGTCAAACCATGTATCTGACAAAAGACCAGTATCTAAAATATATAAAGAATTCTCAATACTTCAACAGCAAAAAACACAGAACTATATTAGAAAGCGGGCATAAGACAGTAAAAGGCATTTCACTGAGGAGGATGTTTAGATAGCAAATAAGCACATGAAAAAGTTGTTCAACATTTTTAGCCACGATGAAAAATGCAAATTTAAAAGATACCACTACACACCTGAGACTGGTGGACTAAACATTAGTGGAAACATCAAATGTCGGCAAGGATGCAGAGAAACTGGATTACTCATTATTACTCATGAGAATGTAAAATGGTACAGTCACTCTGGAAAACAGTTGGGCAGATTCTTAAATTGTAAAACTAAACATGCATCTACCTCTGTTGTTTGATCACTAAGTCGCATCTGACTCTTTGTGACCCCGTGGACTGTAGACCACCAGGCAGGCTCCTCTGTCCATGGGATTTCCCAGGTGTGAATACTGGAGTGGATTGCCATTCCCTTCCCCAAGGGATCTTCCAGACCCAGGGACCAAACCCACATCTCTTGCGTCTACTGCATGTGTCTACTGCATTGGCAGGTAGATTCTTTACCACTAGCACCACCTGACCCAGCAATTACCCTCCTGGACCTTAATCCAAGAGATGAAAACTCCTGTCTACATAAAAACATGTACACAATTGTTCATAGCAGTTTTATTTATAATAGCCAGAAACTGAAAACAGCAACAATGTCCTTCAACAGAATGATTAAACAAACTCTGATCTATCCATATCGTGAAATACTAGTCTGCATTAAAAAGGAATGAATTATTAATATATGCAACAACTTGGATGGGTCTCTGGGGCATCAAGCCAAGTAAAAAAGTCAATCTCAAACGGTTACATATTATTGCAGTTATATAACATATTTGAAATGACAAAACTACAGAGATGGAGAATAGATTAGTAGTTGCCAAGGGTTAGCGATGGTGGGGAGAGAAAAGTGGGTATAACTAATTAGAGGTAGCAGGAGGACGATCTTTGCTGTAATGAACTAATTTTGTACCTTAACTGTGGTGCTGGATCCATAAAACCATACAGGAGATAAATTGACCTAGAACTATATATACACACACATTGTGTCAAAGTTCATTTCCTGGCTTAATAGTGTACAATGGTTATGTAAGATATAACCCTGCGGCCACAAGGAAACTAAGTGGAAACTAAGTGGAGGGCACACAGGACCCCTCTGTACCATCTTTACAACTTCCTGTAAATCTATAATTATTTAAAAAGTAAAAGTCTAGGGACTTCCTTGGTGGTCCAGTGTTTGAGACTTTTGAGACGCTGCACTTCAACTGCAAGGGGCATGGGTTTGATCCCTGGCTGGGGAATGAGGATCCAGCATGCTTCACAGTGCGGCCAAAAATAATAAAAATAATTTTTCAAAAAAGTCTAAAAAATTGTGGGCTGTATGTGCATTTTGTTTCAACTTTTAAAAAAGGTTGAGAGATTTTGTATAAACTTCTGGATTTCTATTTTCTCTTGAAAATTCAGTCCTAAGACATGGAAACCCTGGCCCACATTGCCAGGCTTTTTTTATGTGGGAATTGCTCTCTCTAGCCATCAGAGTCCTCACCGAGGTCCTGGTAGTCGTTTATGCTATGGCCTGGCCCTCCCAAAGGCATTTGAGCTTGTGGCCTCTGGTCATGCCTTCGTCCCCAACCCTCTGCCTGCCTGAACTTTCACCCATTTCTAACAAGGCCATGCCCCAAATAGGAACTCTGCATGAGAAGCCTCCAGTTCAAGAAAGATACCTCTAGTCCTCACCTTTCTGTTATCAGTTCTGAGCACTCTCACTCATAATTCTTAATTTATTTGCTTTGGCCCCACTCGCTCAGCCCTGTTCAGGTTCTTGCCAAATACGGCAAACCTTTAGGATGTTAACTGTACTGCTGGTTTCCTGAACCACAGTCAGGGACACAGGGTGTTTTAAGGTCAGGGCTCTCCTTCCTACCTACCTGACTGGGCAGGAAGATTATACACTCTTGAAGTGAGAGTTGAGCATATGTCTGAAAGCTCTCTGAGGCCCTGTTGAGTGGTTTAGCACTCCCTTGCACACAAGGAATGCTCTTTGGCAGGACATAAAGGGCTTCCCCAGTGGCTTCACAAAAAAGAATCCACGTGCAATGCAGGAGACGTGGGAAACATGGGTTCAATTGCTGGGTCGGGAAGATCCCCTGAAGTAGGAAAAGGCAACCCACTTCAGTATTCTTGCCTGGAGAATCCCATGGACAGAGGAGTCTGATAGGTTCACAAATAATCAGATATGATTCAGTGACTGAGCATGTATGCAAAGGACATTTGAAAGCATTGCTCTCGAAGACGGGGGGCAGAATCCATCCCTGACACAGACTATAAGACATATCCTGCCCCTAGTTTTTTCTCTTCCTTAAAAGTTGTTTAAATTAAAATAATCACACATACGCATGTGGAATTCTGGTGACATTATAGGGAAAAATTAAAGAAGCAAAATAATCTGCAACCTCACTACGTACAGATAATTACTATTAACATATTGATGAATTTCCTTCGGTCTTTTTTCTGTGTTTACTGAGACACTCCAAAAGAGCGTCACACTCAATATATTTTGTAGCCTGCCTTTCTCAATCAGACACTATGAGCATATTTCTTTGTCAAAAATTCTTACAAAACATTTACATTTGAATGGGGCTGTTGGTACTATTTTCCCTTCTCATTTTTCTAAGACAGGGGTCTCACTCCCTCTCTCTCACCCACTCCTTCTCTACCTCCTTTTTCCCTTCCCTCTCTCTTTCCTACTCTCACTTTCTTTGGCATAGTAAGTGAATCAAATTTATAAGGATAAAGGTTTGGTTGGGGGAGCAGTGGGCCTATGGAAGGTGTAGATTGAAGAGGAGGCGGTTTGGTGAGTAGAGGTGAAAAGCTGCTCTGGACATCAAAACTGGTCTACTAAGTCAAGTAGCAAGATGAATTGACCCCTCTCTTCGTGTGTGAGTGAACAGAGCTGGAGCCCTGGGGCCAACAAAGACTACCGTTCTTTCCATTATGGAGACTCCAGTTGTGGAAATCCATTTTTCATATAAGAAAAATATATTCCTTTTCTAGGTGACACATATTTAGTCATTCATTGGCTACATCAGCTGAATGAATCATAACCGCCCCTTCTACAAGACATTTACATGTGCCGGGCACTGTGCTCATCACTCTCCATGAGTCTGTGCAGTGGAGGAAAGCGTAGTACTTAAGAGGCAGCCTCTGGAACAGGCTGCCCCAGTTTGATTCTCAGCTCTGCCGCTTACTACCTGTGTGACCTTGGGCAAGTTAACCCTTTTTGATCCTTGGGTTTTGCATCTATAAAACAGCGATAATCAGAGTACCTATTTCACAGGGTTATGGTGGTCATGTGAAGTGCTTAGAAGAGGGCCAGGTCCATAGCAGGTGCTTCCCAGTGTTAGCTGTCATTGTTAGTGGTAATAAATCTTCACAGTAGCTCCACGACAGAGGTACTGTTGTTATCTTTCTAGGAGAAACTTGGGTTTGGAGAAATCAAATGATGGCCTAAGATCATGAGGCTACTAAGGAGTCAAGATCCGGCTCCAAGCTGCCTTACTTTGGAACTGGGCTTGTAAACCGCAGGGCTAATAGGTCTCCCCTCTTTCTCTGAATGGCAGCTGATTGTCTTGTTCCCAAAGCCTGGCACTGAGGCTGAGGAGGAGAAAGGGGACAATGAGACAAGGAGGGCCTTCCCACAACCTTGGCCACTTCAGCAGAGCTCAGGCCATGGGGGTCAAAGCAGCAACCCCCAGTCAGAGAAGGGGTGCTTGGGCCTAGTTCCCTTGGTTTTGATCTCCTGCTGGGAGACTGTGGGCTTAAGCTCCCAGCCCTCTGACTCTCTGACATTTTGACCTGTCCCAGAAAAAATGCTACCTGGATTTTTTATTTTCCTCTGTCCTGTTTCCACTTCAATCTCACCTCCTTGAGGCCCACATGGCCTTCGGGGCAGTCAGCCTCATGCTGGCTAGAAGAGACAGCTGTCTGGAGGCCGGCCCCTTTGTTCGACAGAAGCTGGTAAATCAGCAGTAATCCCTGATTCACAGTGATAATCAGCTCCCTGTCTGGACAGTCAGGGCTGCACAAAATAACAAGTGGGGCCCGCACCTGTTCTGGGGGTCTGGCACTCAGAAAGAAAGCTGCTATGAATGGCCCAAGCCCCCACCGAGCAGCAGCTGCAGCCTGGAATCACGGCTTTGTTAGCATAAGAATGGATCCAGCCACACCAGCCAGCCTGCTAACCAGCCAGCCTGCCAGCTTCCTTTTTTCCCTCTTTCCCAGCTCGCCTTGAACACCAAATGGGCCACCCTCATTGTGAGCAGACCCGCTTTATGTTTCTTTTCTCAACTGGGATGATCAAATTTTCATTTGTTGGGGAACGGAAAGCCCTTTCCTTTCTTCAGACTGGGTCCCAGTGGATGAAGAGTCTGTTGATCTGCTCACTGTTCCTTGGGGTCTCACTCCAGACTGGGGGTTACCCCAGTATGGGACCCCAGGAGGCACACTGCACAGAGTAGAATGCAAATGGTGCCCCCTGGAGTTTTGCAGGGCACAGCCTGTGTGGCCCAACCCCTAGAGCACATGGAGCCCGGGGCTTCCTCTAGAAAGGCCTCTAGCCTCTTGCTACTCAACGGGGTTCAAGGATCCGCTCTATCAACAGCATCTGGGATCCTGTCAGAAATGCGGAAGCTCAGACCCTAACCTGAATCAGCAATCTGGTTTTAGCAAGATGTGGTGATTCAGCTGCTCATCAACATTTGAGAAGCCTAGGGTAGGAAATCAGAGAAGGCAATGGCAACCCACTCCAGTACTCTTGCCTGGAAAATCCCATGGACAGAGGAGCCTGGTAGACTGCAGTCCATGGGGTCGTGAAGAGTCAGACACGACTGAGCGACTTCACTTTCACGCATTGGAGAAGGAAATGGCAACCCACTCCAGTATTCTTGCCTGGAGAATCCCAGGGACAGCAGAGCCTGGTGGGCTGCCATCTATGGAGTCGCACAGAGTCAGACACGACTGAAGCGACTTAGCAGCAGCAGCAGCAGCAGGGTAGGAAATAAGTTTCCACTTTTCACATATTTGAAAGTGGTTGAGCTTTTTGAATGAGAAAAATCATGGTTCCAATCTTAGCTCCATCACTTACTAGGTGTGTGACCTCAACTGAGTCACTTCCCAGAGCCTCAGTTTCCTCATCTGTAAAAGGGCAACAATGATAATAATGGCAGGGTTATTGTGAGAATAAATAACAAAAATGTTTACGAAGGTCACTAGCATACTGCTGGCATATGATCCTGTCTCAATAAATAATAGCTGTTCTTCTTTTGCTCCCGATAAACAACACTCATCTGCCAACTGCAGATGAGTCAGATGCTGACTTGCCCAGTTGTCTATTCCTCAGGAAGGGCCCATTATTTCTTCTGCTGCTGTTATGGGAACTTAAAGCAGTAACTTTAATTAAGAACACCCCACAACTATATAGCATTTTGAACTTTTTAAAGCATCTTTCACACTCATTGCCTCCTAGCATTGAAGACTCAGGGTATTGGAACTGAAGGGGTGCCTAGAGATCACCTCACCCAACATCCTCCTTGTTCAGGGAATGATTGATTGTTCAGTGAGTGCCGAAGGTCATACAATACATGGGCTGGCACAATCACCATTAAAATCTGGTTGCTGCTTTTGTGCTTATACTATCAAGCAGTTTTAACTTGGCTTAGGGAAAATTGACACTAGAGGCTCAGGTCAAGCCAGGGTGTGGCTACCGCCGACTCACCAGTGAACATTCTCTGAACTAGACAGATTAAGACTATTTTACAACATGGAACTGGGAACCACCAGATTTGCCAATGCCAAGATTCCCTTTTTATAAATGACGATGTGCATGTTCCCTTTTCCTGAAGGCAGATGAAAAGCCTCCAGGCTGAACTCAATCCCAGTTTGGAAGAGTGTAATCAGGGCCATGGTCCATGAGCTGGCCTGAGAACTAAGCTCACGGAGAATCAGTTTTCACTAAGAGCACAGCATGGGGCTGGACAGGGTGTCTTAAGGTTCTCCTAGTCCTGAGAAAGTAAACATGGAACAATCTTTGATTCAATGGGCTCTTCTACAGGTTTTAAAAAGACTCTTTAATCATTTGGAAGGATATGAGAGATAATGTCAAGGAGAAAAAACGCAAGTTATGGAACAGGGTGTAGTTTAGTATCTGAGACTGACTAGGGATGGTGCCTGCATCAAGGCCCTGGGTGTTCTCCAGGCAGAGTTCAATGTTCATGTCCATGACAGGCACCAGGCACCCCAAAGGGAGGAGGAAGGGCCTTAGCACAATCACCAAAAGTCACATCAAGCTGTGAGAGCTCTCAGTCTGGTCTGGACCTTGGCAACCAACTACACACATCTGGAAGGGTCAAAGTTCCTGAATACAAGCTCTATGAAGCTTTCATACTCTTGATATAAGAGATACTCTTCTATTCCTGATAAACAGTGAACTTGTTACAGTCTGTTGTGAAGATCAAGGTCAATGGCATTCAAATTTTTTCTTCTGGCTACAGAATTTTCACTCTAATGGAAAATGTCCTCGGTTGCCCAGAATAATACACACAAAGCACAGTTGCCCTGATTAAAGAGTTTCACCCTGGTGAGTGGTCCACTCAGCCCACTGCCCCTCACCTTGACTCCAGAACACACACAGGGATCCCTGTAGCATAAACTTGAATCATTATTCAAGTGAGTCCCTGGGAGTTGCTGATGACATATGAGCAGAGCAGAAACACAATAAGTTTTCCGTGGGAGAAGGATTATTTGGGTTCCAAAGACAGCTCTAAGGAGGCTGCTATAGAGCCAGGTGCTCAGTTAGGAAGATACTACAATGGTACAGGTGACAAACGATGGGCGTTCAAAGAAGGGGCAGTCAAGATGCCAAGAACAAACATATGAGAGATGGTTGAGAGATAGACTTGGGAGGAACCGGTCATTGTTGAAACTGAGGAAGATGAAAGAAGAATCTTGGATGACTCAGATTTCTCATTTAGTGGAGCCAGAACATATAAAAGGTCACATTCAGTTTTGGACATGTTGAGTGGAATTTCTAGGCAGAAGACAGCCCATAGCCACTTTTATAAACAGATCTAGGGCTCAGGAGAGAGATCTGTGGTGAAGGGACACATCTGCGAGTTATAAAATGTAGGTGATAGCTGAAGTTGCAGGCATGGATAATATTTCCAAGAAAAAATGTGAAGGAGTAGGAAAAGAAGGGCTTCCCAGTGGCGCTAGTGGTAAACGATCCTCCTAAGATGAAGAAGACCTAAGAGACGTGGATTCGATCCCTGTGTTGGAAAGATCCCCTGGGGGAGAGCATGGTAACCCACTCCAGTATTCTTGCCTGGAGAATCCCATGGACAGAGGAACCTGGTGGGCTACAGTCCATAGAGTCACAAAGAGTCAGACACGACTGAAGTGACTTAGCATGCAAGCACACAGTAGGAAAACAGAAAGAGCTTCCTGGGAACACTGATGTTTTGGGTTTGGGAAAAGAGAGCGAAGCTCCAAGAGCAGCCACAGAAGTAGGAGGTGAATCAAGAAAGAACAGTGTCATGGAATCCACTGGAGAATAAATTTTCAGGAAGGCAGGCAGTAAAAATTAATGATTCAGAAACACCAAGTAAGTCAAAAGACTGAGAAATGTTCATTAGATTTGTCAGTTGGGAAATCACTGGTGTCCACAGCAAAAGATGTTTCAGGGGAGTGATGAGGACAGAAACCAGATTCCACTGTGGAAATAAATGGAAGCAGAGGGGATGGCACAGGCTGAGGAGATTCACTGTTCAAGAAATATAGATCAATGGAATAAAATAGAAAGCCCAGAGATAAATCCACGCACATATGGACACCTTATCTTTGACAAAGAAGGCAAGAATATACAATGGATTAAAGACAATCTCTTTAACAAGTGGTGCTGGGAAATCTGGTCAACCACTTGTAAAAGAATGAAACTAGACTACTTTCTAACACCATACACAAAAATAAACTCAAAATGGATTAAAGATCTAAACGTAAGACCAGAAACTATAAAACTCCTAGAGGAGAACATAGGCAAAACACTCTCCGACATACATCACAGCAGGATCCTCTATGACCCACCTCCCAGAATATTGGAAATAAAAGCAAAAATAAACAAATGGGACCTAATTAACCTTAAAAGCTTCTGCACATCAAAGGAAACCATTAGCAAGGTGAAAAGACAGCCTTCAGAATGGGAGAAAATAATAGCAAATGAAGCAACTGACAAACAACTAATCTCAAAAATATACAAGCAACTCCTACAGCTCAACTCCAGAAAAATAAACGACCCAATCAAAAAATGGGCCAAAGAACTAAACAGACATTTCTCCAAAGAAGACACACAGATGGCTAACAAACACATGAAAAGATGCTCAACATCACTCATTATCAGAGAAATGCAAATCAAAACCACTATGAGGTACCATTTCACACCAGTCAGAATGGCTGCGATCCAAAAGTCTACAAATAATAAATGCTGGAGAGGGTGTGGAGAAAAGGGAACCCTCTTACACTGTTGGTGGGAATGCAAACTAGTACAGCCACTATGGAGAACAGTGTGGAGATTCCTTAAAAAACTGGAAATAGAACTGCCTTATGATCCAGCAATCCCACTGCTGGGCATACACACTGAGGAAACCAGAAGGGAAAGAGACACGTGTACCCCAGTGTTCATCGCAGCACTGTGTATAATAGCCAGGACATGGAAGCAACCTAGATGTCCATCAGCAGATGAATGGATAAGAAAGCAGTGGTACATATACACAATGGAGTATTACTCAGCCATTAAAATGAATACATTTGAATCAGTTCTAATGAGGTGGATGAAACTGGAGCCTATTATACAGAGTGAAGTAAGCCAGAAGGAAAAACATCAATACAGTATACTAACGCATATATATGGAATTTAGAAAGATGGTAACAATAACCCGGTGTACGAGACAGCAAAAGAGACACTGATGTATAGAACAGTCTTATGGACTCTGTGGGAGAGGGAGAGGGTGGGAAGATTTGGGAGAATGACATTGAAACATGTAAAATATCATGTAAGAAACGAGTTGCCAGTCCAGGTTCGATGCACGATACTGGATGCTTGGGGCTAGTGCACTGGGACGACCCAGAGGGATGGTATGGGGAGGGAGGAGGGAGGAGGGTTCAGGATGGGGAACACATGTATACCTGTGGCGGATTCATTTTGATATTTGGCAAAACTAATACAATTATGTAAAGTTTAAAAATAAAATAAAATTTAAAAAAAAAAGAAAGATAATTCAATAATAAAAAAAAAAAGAAGAAGCTTGGCTATGAAGGGGAGAAGAGACATAGGGCAGGGCTAGAGAAGAAGGATATGGGATTGACAAAGTCTTGAAAGATAAAACATTGCAAATATTCTGAAGGGAGCCCATGGTAAGAAACATGTTGAAGAGCCTCAAAATAGAGGAAAGTTTTGGTAGAGGTGGATGAGACAACTGAATAAAAGTGGAGAAGAAGAAGAGGGAAACAGAGGATGAGATGATTGGATGGCATCACTGACTCAGTGGAACTCCAGGAGATAGTGAAGGACAGCGAAGCCTGGCATGCTACAGTCCATGGGGTGGGAAAGAGTCGGACACAACTGAGCGACTGAACAACAAGAGATGCATCTAGGCAGCAAGACAGGAATTTGAGGCCATGGAAGCCTCTTATTTTCTCTATGAAATGGAAAATGAAGCCGCCTTCTAAGAGAGACATGGACAGGTGTGGGGTTGGAAGCTGGGTGAGGGTAATTTACCCATCAAGAGGAATGCGAGATGTAGCTTACTAGGGTCACACTTTGTCAGATTACCCAGTAGTTTTAGGGAACAACTGAGATTGGTTTCCTGCCCAGGTGCAGAAGTATAGGATAAGAGCCTGTCACTTGATTAATCTGGTGGTTCATTAGAATCACTGACAGAGCTTAAAAAGACCAACTTAGGGGCCCCATTCTAGGCCAATGAAATCAGGCATCAGCACATTTTAAAGCATCCCAAGTGATTCTCATGTGCAGCCAAGATCCACTGGAATGATCTATGGTTTGGGCTTTGCTGAACTACCAACCAGACCAGAAAGTTAACACATGACAATTGCTAAAAAAGTTGCACTATGGGGTTTAGGAGGGAGAGGAAAAGAAGAGAAGCCAGAAGGACTAATAACCAGGAAGAACTCAGTAGAGTCAAGAGATGAGAGATTTAGCTAAGGCGCAAGAGAAAGCATAATTAGAACGAAGTGGTGGGTGTAGAATCTTTAAGTTACCTGATAGGTCAGTTGGTGAAGAACCTGCCTGCAAAGCATGAGACCCCAGTTCGATTCCTGGGTCAGGAAGATCTGCTGGAGAAGGGATAGGCTACCCACTCCAGTATTCCTGGGCTTCCCATGTGGCTCAGCTGGTAAAGAATCCACCTGCAATGTGGGAAGCCTGGGTTTGATCCTTGGGTTGGAAAGATCCCCTGGAGAAGGAAAAGGCTACCCACTCCAGTATTCTGGCCTGGAGAATTCCATGGACTGTATAGTCCTTGGCCTCACAAAGAGTCAGACAGGTCTGAGCGAAAACGCTTTGCTCTCATACTACTTGAGTTTAAGATTTCAGAGGCAATGAAAAAATACATGAGCTGGCAATAGGGACACATGATCAAAGTGGAGTAGAGATGAAGGTGAGTGGAGATGAGTGAAATCAAGTAAACTTCAAATGTAAGTCAGACTCTATTCCATTCTCCAGCCAGAACCCTCCCTTCCAAAGGCTCACCGTCTCAATTCAGAGTAAAAGCCAGAGTCTGTACAAGTTCACACAAGGCCTAAGAAGACCTTGTCTTCTACTCTCCCTCAGGAACTCAGCTTCAGACATATCGGCCCCTTCCCAGCCAGGTACGCTCCTGCCTTAAGACATCTGCACTCTCGGTTCTCTCTGCCTGTAATGCTCTCCCACAAGATATTTACATGGAAGCTCCCTCACTTCCTCCAGGTCTTTGCCCAAATATCATCTGCTCAATGAAGGCTACCCTTGTTGAAATTCCTTCTCTCACATATAAAAGTGATTCTTCTCTCTCATCATTTCCTACCTTGTTTCCCTGCTTCATTCTTTTCCATCTGTTTATCACCAACTGACATTCTATGCAGGATTATTTGTTTGCTGATGGGTTAACTCTCTCCCCTACTCCTGTCCTCCTGATGGTAAGGTTCTTGTGGGCAGGAGTTTTTGTCCATTTGTTCATTGCTATAGCCTTCACATCACACCTCTGACAGTGCCCAGTATATCACAACACTCCATAAATATTCATCAAAGGCACAAGCCATGAGTCCAAGGTGCTGGATGGATTGTACACTGGCGCACTAAATTCTTCCAGGATAAAAGCAGGGCTCATGTTTGAGAGGAAAGTAATAAACCAGGCATTAAAACTCCAGGAAAAGTGTGGGTGAAAGAGGAGGAAGAGTTGACAAAAAGAAGAGTGGGTAGTATAAGCAGCACATGCCTCAAAGGAGCATTTATTTAATTTTATTTCATTTTTAAAACAATCTATCTTTTAGACTGTGATGACTTACAGGGCTGGGATGGGGGGGTGGGTGGGACAGACGCACAAATGGGGTGGGGTGGATAAATGTATATTTATAGCTGATTTGGGGCTTCCTAGGTGGCTCAGGGGAAAGCATCCACCTGCCAATGCAGGAGACACAAGAGACACGGGTTCGATCCCTGGGTTAGGAAGATCCTCTGGAGAAGGAAATGGGAACCCACGCCAGTATTCTTGCCCAGGAAATCCCATGGATAGAGGAGCCTGGTGGCTACAGTCCATGGGGTCCAAAAAAGTCGGACATGACTGAGCAACTGAGCACACATGCAGGCATAGCTGGCTCACACTGTTGTGCAGCAGAAACCAACACAACATTGTAAAGCAATTATCCTCCAATTAAAAATAAAAAATAATAAAAAATCTTTTTAAAACTATAAACAATACATTTAGTTGTTATTGAATTCTATTATCTGTTGGCTTGTTTTCTTTTCTTTTTTTTTTTTTTTTTAAGATGGACAAAAAAGGCCTGAAAACAGTGTCAGAGAATAAGAGCATGTGGACATCACCCCTCAGCAATGTGGTATGTGCAGCCCCATAGAATAAGCAGCTGCAAGAGAATGGATATGTCCTCTAAGGCAAGCAGGTGTCAGGAGTTTGTAAATCTGGCTGCACATCAGCATCACCTGGGGTGTGGCTCTTTAAAAAGTAGAAGTGCCCAGGCCCCACTTCAGGCCGGTTGAATCAGAATCTCCCCAGCGAGGGAGTCCAGGCTTCAGTCCTTGTTAAAAAGCTTCCCAGGTGACGCTAATGTGTAGCCAGCACTGTGATGCTCGGAGGTGGATGACACAGCAAGAGGGAAGAGCCAGGGGACTTAGTCGATGTGCAACCTGAGTCTCAAAGGACACAGACAAAATCATGGGCGGCACGATGGGGGCGAGGAAAAGAAAGTACAAACATGCATGGGGATGAAAAGCCCCAGGAGAGTGGGAAGGGGCTTACATTTATGACGGTGGCAGAGGATCACATGAATGCAGAGGCTTTAAAAGGTCTCAAAATTTGGAGTTGACTCCTTTTAGAAGAAAATCACTGGGTGAAGCTGTCCCAGGCTTGAAACAAGCTGGGGAGGTGTTGATTACCACCTAGGCCAGTTCCAGATTTGGGGAATTCAGATGATACAGTCAGGTCCAAGGTGGATAGAAGGTGGGGATGTGATAATAGCTTGCAAGTTTCTCCTGGTGGCTTTGGAAAATAGGAAGTGAAGTGGACCCCTAGATGTTCATTGTTATAGGCTGTGTGTTCTGCAAATGATGACCAGGTCAGTCTTGGGTCTCCATCAGGAGAGGCTGAAGGCAGGGCAAGTGGGAGCAGTGATGTTGGACCTGCTTAGAGTTAACCCCATGGACAGTTGGAGGAAGGTGGTTTCCATTCTGTCTGGACTACAGGGGGTGGATGCAAAGCAGGTTTTGGTTAGGTAGGAAGCTGGGCTGACTAGACCAGAATCAGGTCTCGGGAGGCAGGGAGCTGCTGGGTACCCTTAATCCCACTGAGATGCTAAATTCATACCCATCCCCCTCCAATACCCTTGGTCGGGTATTACCAGAGTAGGTAGCCTCTCCATTCTCCAGGGGATCTTCCCAAACCAGGGATCAAACCCGGCTTGCATTTGTAGCTTTTGCATTGTAGGCAGATTTTTTGCCATCTGCGTCATGAGGGAAGCCCATTAGAGTACAGGGCAAGGCCCGGCTCAGTTCCTCATTGGAAAGCAACCTTAGCAGTCTGTGGGGACCAGCCAGGGTGCTGCCTCTGCAGACTAACCCACCACCTAGCAACCCCTTAAGGCCTTCGCTAAAATGGACCTGTGTGTACGCATGCTTCTCAGTGGAGTCTGACTCTTTGCAAACCCAGGAACTGTAGCCTGCCAGGCTCTTCTGTCCATGGGATTTTCCAGGCAAGAATACTGGAGTGGGTCGTCATTCCCTTCTCCAGGGGATCTTCACAACCCAGGGATCAAACCCCTGTCTCGTGCATTGGCAGGCAGATTCTTTACTACTGAGCCACCAGGGAAGCCCAGTCAGTTCCCAGGTACAGCTACAAAGTTATGGATTCTGACCTCCTGACCCTTCCCATTCTGGTGGTCAGGACTGTTACATCTCTTTTTCTGTCAATCATCTGGGTGCCCATGCATGTCTACATCTGTGTGTGTAGCTCCTGGGGCTCCTGAGGATGACTCTGGACCTCCTTCAAGAAGGGAGCAGGGATGGGCCAGGTTGTCCCCAAGGAGCTAGCTGTACACACTTTCAGTTCCAGGGCTGATCTCTGAAGCCAGGACATCTCAACGTGTGATCCAGGGATTACCTGCACCACCATTCCCTGGGATGCTTGTAAAAATGCAGATTCCTGAACTCCTACCTCAGAACTATAGGATCAGACAACTCCCTGGAGAACTGCAAGAATCACATAAACACTGCATAGGGCACCTCCTTATTTTATCTTGTCTAGATGCTGCAACCCCGCTATATTTTGTCTATTCTGTGATGGACTCTAAGGTCCACAGCATGCTACCATAGTACGTGCTTACCCATGGCCATGAAAACCCACACCTGCCTGAGCAACTGAGGCCCTTAGGTCACTTCTCGTCTTCCGCTCTGCCCATCCTGAGCTAGCCTGCACATTCCCATGAAGCCACACTTCTGTGAACGCAGAGGCTTCACTGCATGGATGAAGGATGATCTGAGGACCAAGGTTAGGTGTGCCCTGTGCATCATGCTGACACAGCAGCAATTGTTCAAAAGGGGATTAATGATTAAATGCAGTTCAAAGTCTATCCAGGCACATATCTTTTTCTTTTTTAAAGAAAAGCTTGATCCATTCATGTCTGATGCCTTAGTGAGAAGAGTAAAATAGAAAAATAAACAAGTTCCTTCCCTTAATTGATCAGTCTTCAACACATGATGTCTTGGGTGCTTTGGGGAATACAGACATGATGAAGACATAGTCAGTGTCCTCAAAGAGTTTAAAACCTACCTAGGGAGACAACGGGGCTTCCCAGTGGCTCAGTGGTAAGGAATCTGCCTGGAATGCAAGAGATTCAGGTTTGAACCCTGGATCAGGCAGATCCTCTGGAGGAGGGCATGGCAACCCACTGCATTATTCTTCAGAGAATCCCATGAACAGAGAAGCCTGGTGGGCTACAGTCCACGGGGTCACAAAGAGTTGGAAACGACTGAAGCGACTGAGCATGCAGGGACAGAGAGACAACAAATACTCTCATGTTAGTTATCATCAAAACAAGGTAGTGCAGTATATATGCTACATAACCGTTAGAGACCGAATGTGGCACGGGACAGCTAAAGTCTGAATTGGCTTCAGGCTACATCCCCATGTCCGTTAGTGGTACTGCCATCTTCCTCACTCAAGTCAGACACATGGAAGTCCCCCTTGATTGCTCCCTCCCCTTGCCAGCATATCCAGTCCACCAGCAAGTCCTTTTGGCTCTAGCTGTAATATGTATCTTAAACCTGCTCACTTCTCTCCATGGCCACTGCCACCCCTTAGTCCAAGCCACCAGAATCTCTCTTCCTGAACTAGTATCCCAGCCACCTAATCTTGGCCTTCTTTCCCTTCAGACCTCTCTACAGGCCAAGTTTGTGTAGCAGCCAGAGGACTATTTTAAACGTATGAATTAATCATTTTGATCCCTGATTTAAACACATCCATGGCTTCCCAATGCACTCGACATAAAGAGGGAACTCATTACCATGGCCTGCAAGCCCCCACGTGGTCTCCAGTCTCACTGAGCACCCCTTTCTCCATGGTTCACTAACTCTTTGAGTCAGTTGAATATGGCCAGCACCCACCTCAAGTGTCTGCCCACGTTGGTCCCTCAGTCTGGAATATTCTTTGTTATTATTTATTCATCTTTCCAATCTCAGCTTAGATGTCACTTCCCCCAGAAAGACCTTTCTTCATTCCCTCCCATCTAAATTGTCTCCCTTGTAACCATCTCTCATAACCACCCTTTCTTCTCCCTTACAGCACTTATCACAACTTACACATTTGACTCTTGAACAACATGGGTCAGAGTGATGTGGGTTCACTTACATGTGGATATTTTCTGATGTGGGGGGACTTCCCAGGTGGCTCAGCAGTAATGCAAGAGACAAGGGTTCAATCCCTGAGTCAGGAAGATCCCCTGGAGAAGCAAATGACAACCCACCCCAGTATTCTTGCCTGGAAAATTCTGTGGCCAGAGGAGCCTGGCAGGCTACAGTCCATGCGGTCGCAAAGAGTCAGATATGACTGAGTGACTGAGCACAAATACCACAGTACAACATGATCAGTGGTTGAATCCATGGGTGGGAATTGCAGATAGGTTGGGATCACATATATGGAGGGCTGACTATAAGTTATACACATTTTTTCAGTGACACAGAGGTTGATGCTCCAAACCTCATATTGTTTGAGGTTCAACTCTAATTATATATGTCTCTGTTGGTTTGCTTAATGTCTGTTTCCTGCACTAAATTGTGAGCTTGATGAAGGCAGAGTATATGTCTGTTTAGTTTATAATCACATTCTAAGTGCCAAGCACAGCACCTAGTATATAACAGATGCTCAATGGGTCCTTGGGATGAAAGAAGGAGCAAAGAAGTGAGATGTTCTTGGAAGGATTTTTGGAGAAGAACCAGTAGGAGAGCACCATGAACGGAGGCATGGAAATGGATATTTATGTGCAAGATGTATTCTGGGGATGAGGGTAGCCTGGTGTAGCTGGAGTATGGGGTCTGTGTTAAGTAAATACTATTGGAAATGTGTGTCATAGTCAATTATCTAATATAATGTGTGCGTGCTGTCATGTCTGACTCTTTATGACCCCATGAACTGTAGCCCAGCAGGATCCTCTGTTCATGGGAATCTCCAGGCAAGAATATGGGAGTGGGTTGCCATTTCCTCCTTCAGGGGATCTTCCCTACCCAGGGGTCAAACCCACGCCTCCTGTGTCTCCTGCATTACAGGCAGATTCTTAACCACTGAGCCACCTGGGAAGCCCATGTAATAGAAAGTCTGAAACTTCGGGCTAAGAAGTGTGATCTTTACTTGGTCATGTTCACCACGGGGCTACCCTAGCCTGATCCCAGCTAGTATCCAAGCAACCCCAGGGTGGGTCAGATGCAAAAATCCTCCTGTGCTGCAAGCGGTTAGAGATGGTATGGCTCCCATATCTCCAGCCATGGCCAGGGGCCCAGCAGGATTCAGAATGTGCAACATCTGCTGTGTCCAAGTCAATCAATTGAACATTGCTGTACCAATGTCTGCTGTACAAGTGGAAAAGTGGAAGGGGTGGCATAGAAGGGCTTCTTGGCCAAGTATTGGGTTGGCCAAAAAGTTTGCTGGATTTTTCCATAAGATGTTATGGAAAAGCCCAAAAGAACTTTTTGGCTAACCCTAACACATCAAAAAGTCCCCTTGGGTCATGTAACCCCTTCTGAATATTTTATAGGTGTCCAAGATCCCATCTGGACCCTTAACACTCCAGGCTGACTGACATCTCTAGTAGTACTAATACCGCCTCCTACCTGAAATGGTTATTAGGAGGATGGAATACGAAAGTACATATGAAGTACTTAGCATAGTGCCTCACACACAGGAGGCACTCAATAATGTTAGTTATTCCTACTGTTACTAACAGCTTCAACAGCAGCAACAATAATATTGACCAGTTCAGGAAAGAAATAATAAGGGCTGAATAAGGCAAAGTCACTGAGGAATCCGATGAGGACAGCATATGCCTGAAATGGGCAGTCACTGTGGGGTCCCTGAGGTGCAGATAAATGTATAGAGAAAGTCTTCAAGGCTGGTGCCCAGCCAGTGGTGGGCAGGGCAGGTTGCTTGGTCACCAGGCTGAGGTAGGCGATGCCCTGGGAGGTAGCCCCCTTCAAGGCAGGCCCTGTCACCAGGGTTCAATTCCCAGCTCTGTTGATCTGGTAGGAACTGTCACTATGGCAGCATCTGCTTGCCTTCCTTGACGTGGGAGGAGACGCAGGACCCTCTGGCCTGTTGTCTTGGAGAAAGGCCAGAAGGGAATACGTGCCTGGTGGGGCTGCCAAAGGAGGAAAGGGAGGGGCAGCTAACAAAACTTGGTGCTGCCTTGGGCCAGGTTCCTATGGGAGCTGATAAGCAAGGTCTGCCTTGTCCTCATTTTTGTCACTTTGTGAACCATTTGGGGTCCTAGGAATCAATCAGATGCTGTCCAGAAGCATCCCAGGTGACACAGCCTGGGTGCAGGGTTTTTGCAGGAAGCTCTCAGGAGGTCTCCAGGCAGAAAGGCTGTCTCCTCTGCTCACCCTCAACAACAGGCATCAGAAACCTCTGCTGGGGTGGGAGTTAGGTTCAGAGGTGGCCCAGACATGGAGAAGCCAGGGGCCAAAGAGCCTACAGGGCCACTAAGTTGGCAACTGACAATACTTTCTTGAGCACTTCTACGGGCCAAGCAGTGTGCTGAGAACCTTGCAAGAATGAGCTTGTTTATTCCTCAAAAAACCCTATGAGGTGACTACTGTGAGTGTTCCCATTATACAGGTGAAGAAACTTAAGTTTAAGGAGGCTAAGCAAGTTACCCAAAGTTGCTGGACTAGGATTCAGGTGCTCATCATCATAAAAGAAATAGCTGCTCTTTACTGAGCACTAACTATGGGGCAGACCCTTGCTATGAATTATCTCTTTGGTTCCTTACTATTGCTCTATGACATAGGTGTAATTATTACTCTTTCCATTGTACAGAGCTAAGGCAATTAGGTGGTTAAGAAACTTTCCAAGATCGCATAGTTAGTAGAAGACAGAACAGGAATTTGAACTTAAGCAAATGATTCCAACTCTCAGCCCTTGAACCTTCTACTACTTCTCTCTCTCTCTTTTTTCCAAAACAGCTCTTTTACCAGGGAAAACCTGAAGACAACTACAATCATCTATCTTGGACCATTTGCTTTCAATGATCTGCTTGCTCTAATATCCCCATGGAAACTGGAGAGTCGGGATCATTACAGATGGGAGAACTGAGGCCTAGGGAGACCAAGTGACTTGTCAGGCATTAGACATGGAGCAAGTGACTGAGGCCTTAAGAGACCCTTAGGCCCACTGACTCCCATGACTGAACATGACAATAAAAAGGACAAACCCTGCAGAAAAGAGGTAGGAGTCTTCGTCTGGCATCTCCAACTCAAAAGAGATTTTAGAGAAATTATAGCCAGTGTAAGATCTTTCCAGGAAGGAGCTAAGAAAAAGAAAAAAAAAATGTTTTTCTGTAGTAATGTTAAGTCAATCCATGCACTCCAGTCAAAGTAAAAACTTGGTCTCCTTCAAATGGGGTCTTAGGTTATGGCTCCAAGACAGACTTGCTCCCATGGGAATATTCTGGAAATCTCTGGGCATGGATTTGTTGTACCCATGAGTTTGAGTCACATCAACACGAATTCAATGAGTCTGTATTGGTGGATGCCAAATATTCCTTGCCTCGTGTTGCAAGTTTGATAATGAGAATCAGACAAGAAGGACTTGGGTGAGCTGGAAACCCAAGAATCCAAGCCAACAAGAATGTTGTTTAGCCTACTCTGGGCCCCTTTCCTGGCTCTCTCCCCTTTTGCAGGCCCCTTTTAGCTGAGAGCATCCAGGAAGTCATTCCCTACCTCTGCTCTTGGCACTAGCTTCCGGAAGGGAGTGGGAGGAAGAAAATACCAAGTATGTTTCACATCCCCAGGGTCTATGAAACTAACAATAGTCACAGGGGTCTCAGGAATGTACTTCTCAATGCCATAGTTGCAGTTTTACTCAGTTTTCAGTTCTCAAGAATCAAAACCAGGTTCCCAGGCCCACCCCTACAATGATACTTAATAACCCTGGCAACATTATTCTGCCATTAAAACCAACTCCCCCTTCTTTCTTGGTGTTTAAAGTTACTGAGGCTCTTCAGGGCTCAGACTCTTCACACCCAAGAAAATCTGTTGCTGCATAGATTGGCCTCCAGTACAACCCAGCCTGATACACACCACAAGGTAGGAGGTAGATACTGTACGCATGCGCGCATGTTAAGTTGTATTCAACTCTTTGTTACCCCATGGACTGTAGCCCGCCAGGATCCTCTGTCCATGAGATTTCCCAGGCAGGAATACTGGAGTGGGTTGCAATTTCCTCTTCCAGGGGATCTTCCAGACCCAGGGATTGAAGCCGCATCTCCTGCATCTCCTGCATTGCAGGCGGATTTCTTACTGTTTGAGCCATCATGGAAGCCCGATATACACCATGGGGAATCCTTAATAGCAGAATACTCTGTGTAATCATGCAGGCCCTAGGACCAGACAGATAGATCCACTTTGCTACTCACCAGCTGACTGAACTTGTACAAGTCCCTTAGTGGCTCTGTGCCTCAGTTTCCTCCTCTGGGATATGGGAATACTAAGAGTGCCTATCTGATGGAGCTGTGGAAGAGATTCAGTGAGATAATGCATGCCAGGACAGTGGCACAGCACCTGGCACTCGGCTTAGTAAATAATGGCTATAGGCAAAGAGGAAGACTTGCTGTCTCAGAAACTTTGCCTTGAAGAAGCATTTCTCTGGCTCCAATTTCCCCTGTTTTGAAGTGAAGGGCTGAAGGCTGAGACCCGAGGAAAGAAGTGGAGCAAAGGGGTGTGTACATTTGTATTTTTTGGTCCCTCTGTGCAGGTGGTGGAATCATAGGTCCCCAACCAGGGACTGAACCCAGTCTGGCAGTGAGAGTGCTGAGTCCTAACTACTGGACCGCCTGGGAAACCCCCAAAGGCGTGTATCTTGATGCTGACCCCTTTCCTTTCGGCACTTAGAGAACAGGACAATATTGAGAGAGGGCCTACGGTTGAAGGAAATGAAATCAGTAATGTGATGAAGTGAGGGGTGATGGGTGGGGAGAAGCTGTTTAAAGAAGGGTGGGGTGGTGGGAGATGAGGGCCTAAAAACTCAGAGGTTGAAATCCCATGAAACAAGAGAACCCACAGCAACACCATGAGCTGAATGAAGGAAAGAGAAAGAAAAGTTTACAAAGTCAAAGAAGGGATAGAAGAAGGAAGCTTCAAAAGGGATTCACAGGAGAGCTTGGGCAGAAAGGTCTGAATTCTGGGAACCGCTTTGGTCTTTCTCAGAAATGCCTTGACCAAAGATTTTGTGCCAAAGGGCCTGAAATATGCTCATTATTGAATAAATGGTCAGTTTGTTCACTCAGACTTGCTCTTATTAAAAAGAACAGTGTGCTCTCCACTCACCTCTGCAGAAACTAGCCCCAGGGAACAAGGTCGCAAACCAGCCTCCCCAAATGAGGTCTCATATCACAGGTTTCTAAGCCAGAGACACCCGGACTTTCCCACTTTGGAAAATGGGTTTCATTCCCTCAGGCTGGAAAACTCAGTTCTTGCCTCCAGAAAGTTACCACAGGAAGGAGTTACAGCCATCTCTGAATCGTCAAAGGAGCTGGTCAACAAATAGTTTAGCTGGGTCCACTCTTGGAGTTTCCGATTCAACTGGTTGAGGTGGGGACTCCAACATATTTTTTAATGTGCCCCCAAATGATTTTGGACTTCCCTGGTGGCTCAGATGGTAAAGTGTCTGCCTACAATGCGGGAAACCCAGGTTCAATCCCTGGGTCAGAAAGATCTCCTGGAGAAGGAAATGGTAACCCACTCCGGTATTTTTGCCTGGAAAATCCCATGGACCGAGAAGCCTGGTAGGCTACAGGCCATGGGGTCGCAAAGAGTCGGACACAACTGAGCGACTTCACTCTCACTTTCACTTTCAAATGATTTTGTCACTAAGCAGGTTTTGACTTTGGAGACAAGTATGCTTTGCTTAGATGAAGGGGACTACAATATAATCTATTCGTAACAAAGACTGAGGAATCTGAGGCTCAGAGACATTGAACACTTGTTCAAGGTCACACAGCTAATTAGAACGAAACCAGAACTGGGATTCAGGTCTCTGCCTCTCAATTTCCTGTAAGCTCCACTAACTGACTGACTTTGCTTCTTAATAAGATTGTCCTTTCAAGTTTAAGTATGGGAACAGTAGATATCCCCTCCAGGTTCTAATGAGTTAAACAGCAATGCTACCTTTGGGGAATAATCCTTAGAAAACAAAACATGACAATCCCCAGTTCTATGAAAAGCATCAAGCAGAGTTTTAAAAAGAAAAGAAAATATAGCCCTTTCCATTATGACCACCCATAAGGAGAAATTCATCACATGATTTATGTGTAGAGACCATATTTGTGGCTATAATGTTTCAGTTATAAATTATTCAGCATTGGAGAGTTCCCTGGTGGTCCAGTGGTTAGGACTAGGTGCTTTCACTGCTGTGGCCCTCGGTTCAATCCCTAGTCAGGGACCTAAGACTGTGTATGCCATGTAGCACAGCCAAAATAAGTAAGTAAACAGACAAATAATTCAGCATCAAAGAAGGGACACCCTAGCTTTAAGATGAGTGTGTGTGTGTGTGTGTGTGTGTGTGTGTGTGTGTGTGTTCAGTCATGTCCAACTCTTTTGTGACCCCATGAACTGTAGTCTGCCAGGCTCCTCTGTCCATGGGATTTTGCAGGCAATAATAATGGAGTGGGTTACCATTTCCTACTCCAGGGGATCTTCCTGACCCAGGGATCGAACCTGCATCTCTTGTGTCTCCTATGTTGGCCGGCGGGTTCTTTACCAATTGAGCCACCAGGGAAGTTCCAGGACATTCATTAATTTAACAGCCAAAGCCATTTTTTTTTCAAAGCAGCAAAGAGCAATAATTACTGGCCATCAGTTCGAAGCCTTTAAAAGAAAAAACCCATTTATATTAGATAGGATCTAAAGTCATTTTCCAAATACCAAGATTTTGAGGTAAATGGGAAACCACAAATAATAACTGGCTATAGTTCAAATGCAGACTTCCCTGGTGGCTCAGAAGGTAAAAGTGTCTGCCTACAATGTGGGAGACCCAGGTTCGATCCCTGGGTCAGGAATATCCCTTGGAGGAGGGCATGGCAACCCACTCCAGTATTCTTGTCTGGAGAATCCCAGGGACAGGAGAGCCTGGTGGGCTGCCGTCTACGGGGTCACACAGAGTCAGACATGACTGAAGTGACTTAGCAGCAGCATCCATCCCTAGAGGAGAAAAGTGGCCAGATTTTTAACTAGCATGTGTTGGAGGTATGTCAGGAGACTTTTCCAGCACATCCAACTCTCAGAGCATTTCTCCTTTCCAGATGTGTCTTCTCCATCTGTAAAATGGGTACCAACTATCACTGCTCTTTCATAGCCCACAGCATGCTCAACCACCCCCAAAGGATTTAAAGGTTGCTACTGCTGCTCTCACTCTTCAGACTAAAGACAGTTCTTAAGCCACACAAATGACTGCTCTGATATCCACCTTCTCCTAATCCTACGTGTGGCCTAAAGCAAACACCGAAATTCCCTTGACCATACCTGGATGTTGGCAGCAAAGAGATGCAAGATGATGAAGCAAGCCCAGGCAGAGTGACAAGAAAAGCTACACCTGTACCTGTTTGTCACTATTCCCTTTGCAGAGGGTGACATCACTGTTTATTTCTATTAGAATAACTCCTCATGGGAGGGCCTCAAACTTGTCCTCTTTGCAGGAAGGCAAGTCAGAGAGAAGCCGACTCCTACTCAGTGCTCAGCCTCTGGAAAACTCTGGAACCAACCTAGCTGACCTCTGAGTTCAGGGACGATGCAGCAGTAGCTTTGTTCCAAATGTCTTACAACATACACCTCTAAAGTTCCTTTGCCATTGTCTGCTGCTGCAGCGGCCACCAGCAGAAATGACCCTAAATAGCCATTCACTTCACAGTGAATTTAGAGGGACTTGATGCTGGAAAATGCTTTTGACACAGTTCTAGTTGGAGATGAATTAAAAACATGTTTGCTTAAATAATTGAAGGTGAAATGTGTATTGCGTGTGTTTCACATGCAGTTAGGGATTTCTGCCCCAGCCTTTGGTGATGCCAATTATGAGTTTCTGCCTAGCACTTGATTTAAGATGCAAAACCTGAATTATCAGAAGATCTCAAGAGAAGGAATAAAGTATACTTTGATATACTGCAGTTGGAGTACAAATTGGTTTAAAAAAACACTTTAGAAAGCACTTTAGCAATGTATATATATATATATATATATAAAACTGAACAAACCCAATCCCAGGAATTCATCTTAAGGAAATAGTGAGCCAAACGCATATAATAGAGTCCACAGACGTTCATGATGGCATTGTTGAAGTGCTCATAAAGGAACAGAGTGGCAATGATTATTTTTTAAAATCATAAACATCTCTGTGTGATGAAAGACACTAAAATCAAAGTCAAGATAAATAGTAGACTAGTTACTGTATTTGCAATATAGATCACAGTTAAATTATTACTACTCAAAATATAGAGAGATTCTGGTTATCACAATGAGAAAGAACAACCCAGTAGAAAAATAGGCAAAGGATATGAAATGCCAATGCAGAAGAAGAAATGCAGATGTGCCATACACATACTTCAGCCTCACTAGCACTCAAAAAAATACACAAAGGAAAAGGAGACTTTTTTCCAGCAATCACTTTGTCAAAGATTGAAAGGATCAACCAACCTAACTGAAATGGGTGAGGAAGAGCATGGAGAAATGGCCATTTTGGGGGGAGAAGGTAAGTCACCATCAAGTTCCTGGAGGCAAATGAGCAGGCTCTCTAAAAAATAAAAGAGATGTGCAAACTAAACTCTTTGAACCAATAAGGTCACTACTGTGAATCTGTGTGTGTGTTCAGCCACTCAGTCAAGTCCCACTTTTTTGTGATCCAACGGACTGTATCCCGCTGGGCTCCTCTGTCCATGGAACTTTCCAGGCAAGAATACTGGAATGGGTTGCCATTTCCTCCTTTGGTGGAATCTTCCCAACCCAGGGACTGAACCTGTGTCTCCTAAGTCTCCTGCATTGGTGGGCAGATTCTTTATCACTGAGCCACCTGGAAATTCCACTGTGAATTTACACTACAAAAATTATGGCCACAGTATGGAGAGACATATGTAGAAGGAAGTAGGCTGCACCACTATTTAATAATTTGTAAAACTTTGAAACAATGTAAAAATTCACCAATAAAGCTTGGATTAAAAAAAAATTAGGTCACAACTGGATGACAGAATACTATGCAACTGCTAAAAAGAATGAACTAGCTAGATGTATACTGGCAGGCAAAGACCTCCAGACACAGTGTCCAGTGAAGTGCACACTATAGAGCAGTATATGGTGTCTTGGTCACATCTTTTATGACTATTTTAGGCACATGAATACATATATGAATATTCATAGAAACACACACTTAACTATACATACCAAACTGTGAACATAGTGGGTAATCAGTGGTGGAGAGGCCAGGAACATTCTACTTCATATTCCTATTTTTACAAGCCATAAGCATGTATTATTTTGATCATAAAAATGCTTTCTTTAAAGAAGGAGTGAGGCAAGCTGTACTACTCCCCCACAATGTCCAGCTCCCACTCCAAACCTCTAAAAATGTCCCCTTCAAGGACATGGTGTTCCAGAATCTAAGACAATTTCTAATTCCCAAAGACATGAGCTTTTGCTGTTTAGAAGTTGAACTAGGACGAGAAAGTCTGGAAAGAGGTAGAAGCGTTGTTGCCTTTTTTCAGAAGAGCTTGTTTCATGTAGTGGTGACATTATGGACATCCTTTCTAGAACGATCTCCCTCTCCCATTCTTCCAAGTCTCCCACCTTTCTTTATGCCATGCCTCCTTTTCTCCTTATCTCTTTCATAATGTTTGGAGAAAGGGAAATGGCTAGCTCATTTCAGTTCCTTTTTTGTTTTTCCTTCAACTCCAGGATTCAATCCCATTCTTTCATCCTAAAGAAATTTCACTCTAACCTCTATACCACCCCAGTCTATTTGGCACAAGGCTCATCCCAGTACTTCCAATTTCCCCTTAAATAAGACTGACAATTCCAGCTCTGGGAGTCTTCAGAATTTAGGGAGCATCTACATGTGATCCTAGGCTGTGTACCAACACCAACAGCCAGCAGACCAGGAGCTACAAACCTAGATGACGCTGGCATTACATGCCTGTGGTAGCGGATGTGGGCCCTTCCCTGGGGAGTGCATCAGTAGTTTTCATCAGGCTTTCAAGGAGGTCCTTGGTCCATGCAATGTTAATAATGACCAAGGTAGAGGGACTGGGATGATTTAATCACCCACTGGGTATCTTGGCAGAACACCCAGGCCTTAGGTTTCCAGCTAGCTGCATGGCTTGGTGAATCAGACAACCATACGCTCAAAAGGAATGGAGATCCGGAGATACAAGGAAGCAGGCCTTTGAGGCCTCCCAGAGAAACCTGTTCCTCTGCTACAGCCCACACAACTCAGCCTTGGACATGACCTCCAAGTCCCACTGAATGAGCCAATCCACACTCAAATATACAAGACTATAGCTGGGCAGGCTCCTTTGTACATGGAATTCTCCAGGCAAGAACACTGGAGTGGGTAGCCAGTCTCTTCTCCAGGGGATCTTCCCAACCCAGGTATCGAACCCAGGTTTGCTGCATTGCAAGCAGATTCTTTACTGTCTAGTCACCAAGGAGGCCCCATACAAGAACACAGCTGGGTATGAAGCTGTGTAAAGAGCATAAGGAGGCAGCAGATCTGATTTTTAGCTTTTAGGAGGACTTCTGTTCTGACATATGGTAGCTGTGTGACCTTGGGTAGCTTACTGCACTTCTCTGGGCCTCATTTGCCTCATCCAAAGAGAACGTTTGAATCAGGTGAACTTCACGAGGCAGTTGCAGCTCTACCGTGCTATGACTCGCCCCTCTCGGATAGGCATTTCCACCAAGCTCTCCAGGACAGAGAACGACTTCACTCTCACTTTCCAGCATCACATCTTAAAGTCACACAGTTTCCTCTTGTGGTTGAACCTAAATGCTTCCTACTGCGATGGAAGCTTGCCGCTTGCATGTGGGAAATTGCTGGTCCATGTACAGAGCACGGTAGACTGCTAACTCTAATGCCCTCACCTCAGTCTCTACCTCAAACCCAGTCTGCAATGATTATTCAGTGGTTAATCCTCAAGAACTCTATCCTTTCAAGGCAGCTTGTAAGGAAAAGAAGGAATTAACAAAGAGTCACGGGAATCAGGAAGGGTCAATGGTCATAAGAGTGGTTTTGCTTTTGCTTTAAATTTCCTTAAAGATGGCCATGACTTCCTACTGGCAAAAGGGACCCTGGAAACTGGTCAAGAAACCTCTCCTGCGAACAGGACTCTGGTCCAGATGGAGCACTGGGGCCACTGGAGAGGACCCCATAGCATTCAGCTTCCAAGATGGTCCTTTAGAACTGCTTCTGCAGGAGGATGAGTCTGAAGGATAAAAGCAATTTTCCAACTACATTTAATTCCCACCTCCAGGGCTCTCTGGTCAGCAGGGTGCATTCAGATTGATGGGATTTCCTTGAGGCTGCACTGATGATACCTCTGGACCAGGAAATTAAAGGCCGTGCTGAAAGTGTCAGGATGTGAAAGGAAGTAACCCCAGAGAACTGAGTCACGCAAGGTTGGATGAGGATATAGGTTTTTTGCAGTCAAAGCAGAGCAGAGAACTGAGGCAGACTGCCCAATAAGGCAGCAGAAAAACAGGACTAGGGCCCGAACTATTGAGATAATTGCCTTAATTCTTCACTTCCCTTTCATAATAACCTTGAGTTTATATAGAGCCTTTCTTCTAAGGAGCTCAAAATACTTGCAGGGATATTATCTTAGTTGTCATCACACCATCACAGTCAGTGAGAGCAATGATCATTATCAGCTTCATTTTACACATGGGGGAAGGAAAGCCTAGAGGGCTGAAGGGAGTCATCCAAGTTTACTCAACAAGACAGTGACAGCCTCCAAACTCAGTGCAAAAATGCTCTTGCCTGGCATTGCCCAAAGAATGTTCTTCCCCACACCAGCTCCGCCAAATGCTTGCTGGAACACCAGGTTCTGTGGGCAAAGATATACACTAGCTTAGTGATGGCTTTTAGAAGCCCTGCAATAAACAAAACTGTTTCTGTTTAAGCAAGAATTTCTCAAAGTTAACTTAACCACAAAACTCAGTGGGTGTGTGTGGGGGGGTGGGTGGGTGTGAGTGGGGGGATAGGTGGGTGTGAGTGTGTGTGTAACACCTACTACCATCCTATGGAACTAGTCTTTTCAGAACCCGCCTTAGGAAGCACTGTCCTAGCCATTAGGCTAATCTGAGTATCACCATAGTAACAGATCACTTCCGTTCTAGCCCAAGCTGTAGAGGATGTTTCTTAGAGAAATGCCCCATACCTTCTGATACTGACAGCCAGTGACCAAAGGACCTTGATGCACCCAAAGGACCTCAGGGCATCATTTCCTCTGCAGCAGGGCACTGGCCAGATGAGAGGAAGCCGATTCAAGCTTGCCTACTTCTGCTGGCACACCACATCTTTCAAATAGAAGCCAGAGCTATTTTGGGTCTTCATTGAAGGGAGTAAATGCCTGGGATGCTGGTCCAAACATTCAAGGTCCACACTCTTAACTAGCAGAATATTGTGCTCACCAGGCACTTCCAGTAGAAATCATCCATCTCTTAGGTTCATTCCTAGTGCCATTCATCAGCCCATGCAATCAGTGCCCACACAACAAAACAGAAGACTCAGAATCTGCCCCTCTTCTGGCTTCATTGCATGAGTATTAGAGTGGTCATCATATATCCATTTTAGAACTAACACACGGCACAGAAATATTGTGCTATTATTAATTACCAGTGACACTACTAAAAGTACCTAAAATGTAAAACTCCCTGAAGACTCTGTCCTGATTAATTTGTATTTTATATACAATTCGGGGCTTCCTAGGTGGCGCTAGTGGTAAAGAATCCACTTGCCAATACCGGAGACATAAGAGACACGGGTTTGACGCGGGTCAGAAAGATCCCCTGGAGGAGGGCATGGCAACTCTAATATTGTTGGCTGGAGAATCCCATGGACAGAGGAGCCTGGTGGGCTATGGTCCGTAGGATCTCAAAGAATCAGACACAAGTGAAGTGACTTAGCACGCACGCATATAAAATTCAAATGATAGAAGATCACAGAGGATTTCATATTTACTACTGCCATTTTCACGTTTTCTTTTAGTGTTTATTAAACATCCACACCATGAGGGAAAACACTTCCACTGAAATTGGTAAATTTGTACGCAAAAAGTAAATGTAATACAAATATACCTTTCTGTATCCATCCATTGTTATGGGAACAATTTTGTATAAATTGCTTTTTGGTATAATATTCACTGTAAAGGTCACAGGGGCACTGTTATTTAAGATGATCTGATTATGAATCCTTTTGTAAAACAACAAATTCTGCAATGTGAATACTGTCGCCATCTAGTTCATTTGCCTTGTTAATCCATAATTATATATATCAGATTTGCTTAAAGCAAAACACACTAATATTAATAAACGAGCTAGACATTTCTTAAGATGGGGATGTATTCTGATCTGTATCAGTCTGCAATACTGGCTCCTTTTGAATTCACTATTAATCACCATCCCAGTCCAAGGAGATTCATCCTAACTTTGTTGAGAATGTAACAGTGACCCGTCCAAGGATTCCTCTATCTTTATATATGCTGTCACTTCAATGTAACCACCTGGTGAATTAATTCTTCAAAACCCATTCAAATGTCACTTCCCCCATGAAACCTTTCTTGATCTTCTCCCCACTCCTCTAGGCAGGCTTCCCTCTTCCATGGTCTTACAGTACCCTGCCCAGGCCTTGTCAAACTCTACTGTAATTATCTGTTTACACCTTCTCTCTCGCCTACCAGACTGTACACTCCCTGAGAGCTGAGATGATGTTTCATTCATTTATTCATTTCTATACTTCCAATACCTAACACCTCTGGTGCATAGCAGGTGTTTAATAAATGTCAGTTGTTTGACTAAATGATCACTGTTCTTAATTGTACATTTTTCGACCCTGAAAAACAACACTTTATTAAAATCATAAATTAAAATGTCAAAGAGGAGGCTTACTAGTTCTGTTCATTTTTATTGAACTCTTCTCTCTTTGGTAAAAAAAAAAAAAAATTGCCATGCCAATTCACACCTTATGGATCAACCAACAAAAAACCCTCTAAACCAAATTCACAACTAATGCATAATGCTTTTAGTATGTCCGTTTTCTCCAAACATAATACAGCTACCTCCTAACCCACTGCTAACATCACTGCAGTAAAGACATGAGGATTCACTAATTAAAGGGGTGGGGTGAGGAAGTGGGGTGGGGGGAGTTACTGCAGGGATCACTGTAAGAGCTTTGTATCCTCATTGGCTGAGAAGAGAAGCCTGTTAAGAAAGTTGGGCATCTTTGGGGGAACAATAATGATGTCCAGTAGGACTTGGCCAACCTGGCTAGAGATTCCACATCCAGAATGTCCTAAGCGACAGCCCCAGCTGGGGGGATTTCCATGACTTTGAAACCATCATTACCCTTCTGATGTGGACAGAACAGGTTGAACCTGATCTGCCTGTGTGTTACTGCAATCTGGCTTGGCATGGGATGATACCCAAGGACATGTAATGCCAAGAGTAGCCCAGCCCCGTGGTGCAGACACACACACACACACACACACACACACACACACACCCCACTCCAAATCACGCTCAAAAACCCCACACAAAACCTGCACCATCTCCCTCCCAAATTTGCATTCCTGTGTGCCATCACACACAGGGAGTGCCCCTCACATTCCCTCACTTCCCCAGACTGCCCCATCCACACCCCACTCTACCGGCAGACTGTAGCCTAGCCTGGAACTGGAAGCTGGTGGGGACTGGTTTTGTTGTAGGCAACAAAGCCTCATGCACCCAGGCGTCCCGCTGACTCTATCCATCTCTCCCCGCCCCCACCCATGAGCGCCCCCAACAAGAGAAAGCTCAGCTCTGGGAAGTGGATGTGGGCACTGGGGGCCCAAAGAAAGAGAGCTTTAGAGGTGGGCAGGGTCACGAGTCCGGGCAGCTACCGAGCTCTCTCCATGAAGCCACAGGGACGGCGAACTGGCAAAGGGACCGGACTGCCCTCCCACTGCATCGCATCCCATCTATTCATAGAAAAAGACCAAAACCTGAGAAATAATCTTACCCTCCCGTCTGCCCCGTGCCCTACCCCCCTCCCCACCCCCGCCCCAACGGCTCTTGGAGCCACTGGCGTTCCAACAGCCTGCAACAAAGCGCCCCCGACACAGACCTGTTCCAGCCTCTTCGTGGCCCGAGCAGAGGGGAGCCGTTGCCGAGGGTTCTGCCCTTCGGCGCCGGGCAGCAGGCGCCGGGGATGGAAGGAGGAGCAAGTACTGGGAGAGGAATGAGGACAAGAGGGGATGGGAGTCACAGCAGCCGCGGCGGTGGCCGTAGAAGGAGGAAGAGGAGGAGGTGGACGAGGAGGAGAAGGAGGAGGAGGCGGCTTCTGTGGCAGCTGCGGAGGATGCTCCGGCGAGGGGCAGGGCTGGGCGCGCGGGGCGTGGGCTCACGTGCGCCCCATGGCCTGGGGATGCGCGCGCGCCTGTGTGTGTAAGAGCATCTGGGTGTATTTTGACTGCGATTATTCCAATTCCGACCTAGTCTGGAATTTATGGTTCCTGCAGCCAGGCGGAACTGAAGCCCTTTCAGTCTCCCAAACCTGATTATGCTGGTCTGGGGATCGGGGTTGGAGGTGCAATGAGCGAGATGGGGGAGAAGGGGCTCAGCACTAGGGTGCCAGGCCTGCCGTTAATGAACACGTCCTTACCTTCAGTCTTCTTTCTGGGCACTGATAAATTGCATCCTTTAACACGTATCTTTGGAAAACCTATAGCTAAGGAGACTAAGACACCAAGAGACCAAGGATAGTCACCATCACATGGTATTGAGTGAGCTGCTCGATTTGTCGGTGCTGTCTGGACTACCCAGAAGGCAATTTCTGTTCTAACTTGGGGTTAACTTTCAGGAGTTGAGGCACCATAACTTCATACAGGATCTGAGTTTCCGCCTTTTCTCCTATCTCTCACTCCATTGCCAAATCTCTGTGCTTGTACCAAGGTGTGAGGGTAGGTGGGTACTAAGTCCAGCTTCAGCCCTGTCTCACCCTATGGATCATAGCCTGCCAGATTCCTCTGCCCATGGGATTCTCCAGGGAAGAATACTGGAGTGGGTTGCCATGCCCTCCTCCAAGGGATCCTCCCAACCCAGGGATCGAGCCCACATTTCTTACATCTCCTGCATTAGGCAGGTAGGGTCCTTACTGCCAGCGCCACCTGGGAAGCCCTGTAACCAAGGTGGCATGCAGTCGGTTCTCTACTTTTTAGTCTGCTCATCCAGCCAGTATTATCCAGATGCCTGGTTTCACTGGTGTCAAGCAGTCACTTCGTCCTCATGCCACTCTCCCTCTAGAAGTGGGGCACTCAGTTTAGATGAGAACCAAGACTTGTTTCCTGGAAGTCAGAGGGGTGAAGAATATCAGGCATCCAGCTGGAGACTATTTGGATCTGCACCCCTCAAGCTAAGATAAAGTGAATCCAATTGAAAGACACATAATTTTTCTCCATGACCGAATCCTTGATGAACCCCTTTCTTTGAGCCCTGCTGAAGGTCTCTTTCCCACTCATGACCTTTTGAGCATTCCAATTCATCTTGTCCAGTGGCTTCTGCTTGTAGATTAACAAAGCACTTCCTAATAGTGGTATCGCTACCATGTCACCTCTGTGAATTAAGCAAGGAAAATATAATTATTTGCATTTTACCGATGAGGAAACAGATTTAACAAAATTAAGTGTATTTGCCTAACATTATGAGGAACCATGTACCAAGGGCACAGGATAAAAATCTTTGGAACTGACCAAGCCCCATAGCAACTGTTGTCATGAGCCTCCAGATCTAAACTGACCAGTTCCCCTGACCCCGTATTAGGTAAAATACCCACCCTATAGCATCCTAACCAATCACCTAATACCAGCATTCCAGTAGGAATTTTCTCTATCTTAAGGCTATAAAGATTGAATGCTAGCCTGCTTAAAGGGTTTGGCTCTTCCTTGAGCCAGCCCCCTGTTCTAACAGCATCTCCCCCTCTAATAAACTTTACTCTCCTCTCATTCTCCCTCATCTCTGGAAATTCTTTTCCAACCCGCACATGGTCCACAACACATTACAGGCTAATAAGGGTTCTTCAAGGGTCACTAGTAGTAAAGAACCTGCCTGCCAATGAAAGAGACTAAGAGATGTGGGTTCAGTCCCTGGGTTGGGAAGATTCCCTGAAGAAGGGCATGTCAACCCACTCCAGTATTCTTGCCTGGAGAATCCCATGGACAGAGGAGTCTGGTGAGCTATGGTCCATAGGGTGGCAAAGAGTCAGACACGGCTGAAGTGACTTAGCACATACACACAGGCTAATAAGTGGCAGATCCAGAATTGGGACTCAAGTCTTCAGATTTTTAGGGCAAAGCTCATTTTTTCCCCTTGTCTTTTTTTTTTTTTTTCCTGCACCATGGGCCTTGTGGGATCTAAGTTCCCCAGTGACCAAGGATCAAACCCAGGCCCTAGCAGTGAAAGCACTGAGTCCTAATCACTGAACCACCAGGCAATTCCCAAAGCTCCTATTTTAAATGACACCTTGCAAAGAAATTTCAAATTCATCTATTGATCTCCATGTTGGAAGGTAATGGTTTAGTGCATTGTCTAAATAGAAATTAAGTAAAATGAGATTTTGAAAAAGTATTTCAGTTAGGTGGATGCATTCAGGTGCAACTCACAAGTTAGGAAACAGAAAAGAGGTAATAACTTTTAGGTCTCAGTCCCCAACCAGCATACAAAAATGTTTCTTTTGATTCTGCTACCAACATCTTCTGTAAGAATAATTTGGTACAGAAAGGACAGTAGAAAGAGGATGTATTTTAATTTCCTGGGGGTGATAACCTTATGAATATTTCCTCCATGAGCTAGGTCTTTGTCTTCTAAGTCACGAGAAGAAACCATCATTTGTCATCAGGGGAGGAACCCTGTCTCCCACACAGCAGCCCAGGCAGTCCCAAGAGTATGCAGATGGCTATCAGGCAGAAGAGGCTGGCAGTGCTGGGGGCAAAAGCTGTGCTCTGGGGCCATACAGCTCTAGCTGAAAAATCTTGGAGAACGACAGTATGGATGCATGCATGCTGCGTCGCTTCAGTCATGTCCGACTCTTTGTGACCCCATGGATTGTAGCCCACCAGGCTCCTCTGTCCATGGGATTCTCCAGGCAAGAATACTGGAGTGGGTTGCCATCCACTTGTAAAATAGGTGGAGAGATGCGAGAACCAAATGGAGTGATACTGTAACTGAGCAGGATGCTCTGGGGCCTTCTCAGGATAGATCCTCTCTCCCATATCCTCTGTTGCAGTGCCTCTCTCTAAAGTACCCAGATAATAGTATCTCATTCATATTTCCTGAGTTTTTCAGATGCTAAAACCACCACCTAATGGAAGAAATTAACTACTTGATGATCAGGAGGATGTAGCGCCCCCCACCCCCACCCACCTACCAGCGCCTAAGGATGTTAACTGCCCTGTAGCCTCAACATCAACCAGAGAGTTGTGCCGGAAATCATCACATTCTTTGAGACGCTCATCCCCCATCTTGCTTTTAAAAATGCTTTGCTTGGGGACTTCCCTGGTTAGAACTTCCAGTGGTTGAAATTCAGCATTTTCACTGCTCAGGCCTGGGTTCAATCCCTGATTGGGGAACTAAGATCCTGCATGCCGTGTGGCATGGCCAAAAAAGAATGCTCCCCAGTGGTGCAGTGGTAAAGAATCTGCCTGCCAATGCAGGAGACACAGGAGACTCGGGTTTGATCCCTGGGTCGGGAAGATCCCCGGGGGGAGGGCATGGCAATCCACTCCAGTGTTCTTGCCTGGGAAATCCCGTGGACAGAAGAGCCTGGTGGGCTACTATCCATAAGGTCACAAAGAGTCAGACACGACTGAAGCGACTTGGCAGGCATGCACAAAATCCTTTGGAAATTCAAGGTTTTGGGGGGCATGAACCCCTCCCCCTGGTTCTCCTTGCTTCCCTGTGCAATAAACCTCTGTGTGCTCCAAACTCTGACCTTTCCATATTTATATTTGTTTGGTCTCACAGTGCCTTGGGCACACAAACTTGCCTGAGACATAGCAAGACTCAATAAATGATAGGTATTATTGTTAGAGAGAGAAAAGCAACAACTACATTAATGAGTCTTTCTCCATTAAAAGCAGAAACTCTTTATCACTGTGCTACCTCAACACTGAGAGCATGCGGAAGAAGAGATTGCTTTTCTCCAGGATAGGAGGATCGAGTGCTGGTGACAGGCGATAGGCAAGATAAACAGAGAGGGATTTCCTGCAACTACTGAGGACCAGCATGGAAGAGAACAGGATTAGAAGACAACGATGAAAAAGAGGGTGTCTAAGATTGGGCCTGTAGGCCAGTTCACAGTTTTGTAACAATGTACATGGTTTACTCAAAGGGGTGTTTTGGCTTTTCTAAACAAGTTCCTTTTATCAAAAGACTTAATAAAGAGCTCCATTCAGAATCTGTCAGAAATACCTGAATCTGACATTTAGCTAGGGACTCCCTGTTCTGATTTGGTACCAAGCAGAGATTATTCTTGTTTGAGCCTTGCCAAGCACAAAGAGCTTGAGTCATAACAATGCTCAGAGCCAAGCTGCAGAAAAATTGTAAAGGAGGTGAAATTTGTCTCTGACACCCTTCGAGGTCTCTCTGTGTTACATACACCCTTATCTTCCCACTTAAAAATCCTTGGACATCAAAATCCCTGACTTTCCCAACCAGGAAAAATGACCTAGATTTAGAATGAAGTGCCTTTATATGCTTCTCAAAAGGAAGACTAGCAGGAGGAAACAACGCTAAGCCCAATGAAATGGATCACTAATGGAAGAAGGTCAGGCTTTCAGGGTGGTAAAGATACCTCGGGTGCCCTCATACCTTTTAGGTATGAGATGTTCCATGAATAAGACCAGGCCTTGGAAATGTAAATTCACATCATAACAGAAACCCAGAACAGGAAGAGGCATTAGTTATTATTTCCAGCCCAACTCCTTTGTTTCCCAAGTATTGATTAAACCAAGGCTCAGAAAGGTTAAGTGACTCTTCCATGACCACAGAGCTCCCAAGGAGAGTCAGGACTTGAATTCCAGGCACAAATCTATTTCCACTACAATGTCTTACTCCATCTACCAGGAAGAAAACCAGGAACAATTGCTTAGGATCGATATCTGAGACTGTTCTGGGTACATAAGGACGACGTGAAAATAAGAACAGAGGACCAAAATTAAGGCGCAGTCCTGCTTCTTGCTTCCTTTAGCTTGTTCCTGACAAGTAATTTTTCTGAGTCTCTATTTCAAACAAGATTGACATGTAGAATCATCTATGTGATGCCAGGCACCTTACTCTGGAAATGATATTAGAGGTATAAGACTATACTGAGGGTGGACAGAATCCTGGTCATTCCCTGAATCTTTTATTTATTATTGTGATAAGAATGTTTAATATGAGACCTACCCTTTTAAAAACATTGTTTAAGTATACAATGTGTGTGTGCTAAGCCGCTTCAGTCATGTCTGACTCTTTGTGACCCCATGGACTGTACTCCACCAGGCTCCTCTGTCCATGGGATTCTTCAGCCAAGACTACTGGAGTGGGTTGCCTGCCATTTCCTCCTCAAGGGGATTTTCCCAACATAAGGATCGAACTCAAGTCTCTTATGTCACCTGCATTGGCAGGTGGGCTCCTTAACACTGGCACCACCTGGGAAGCCCCAAAATTGTTAACTATAGGCACAATGTACAAAAGATCACTGGGATTTAGTCATCTTGCATCACTGAAACTTTATACCCATTGAATAGCCCCTAACCATTCCCCCTCCTCCCAATACCTGGCAACAACCATTCTATTCTCTGGATATTGGTGCCCATTGGGGTGCTGATAGGCATTGCATTGAATCTTTAGGCCACTTGGGGTGATATAGACATGTTAACAATATTAAATATTTAAATCTATGAATACAAGATGTCTTCCCATTTACTTGTGTCTTTTCACATTTCTTTCACAAGTGTTTTGTAGTTTTAAATGTATCAATTTTTGATCTCTTTGGTTAAGTTTATTCCAAAGCAATTTATTATTTTTGATGTTACTGTAAATGATATTGCTTCCTTAAATGCCTTTTTGAATAGTTTCTTCTTGGTGTATAGAAATGCAACTGGTTTGTGTATGTTGATTTTATATTCTGCAACTTCAATGAATTCACTTATTAGCTCTAACAGTTTTGGCGGGGATGTAGGGGGAGTCTTTAGGGCTTTCTACAAAGAGGATCATGTCATCTGCAAACAGAGAAAATTTTTACTGGTTCTTTTCCCATTTGGATCCCTTTTTGTTCCATCCAGTTGCTCTGGCTGGGACTGCCAGTACTATGTTGAATAAAAGTGGCAAGAGTAGGCATCCTTGCCAGGTTCCTGATCTTAAAAGAAAAGTCTTCAGTTTTTCACCACCGAGTATGATGTTAGCTATGGGCATTCCATATATGGCCTTTATTTTATTGAGGTGATTTCCTTTTTTTCCAGCTTTATTAAGGTATAATGAACAAATAAATATTGTATGTATTTAAGATTGTACATCAGTACTCTGTGAAAAGAAGAGAAGGGAAAAGCAAAGGAGAAAAGGAAAGATATACCCATTTGAATTCAGAGTTCCAAAGAATAGCAACGAGAGATAAGAAAGCTTTCCTCAGCAATCAATGCACAGAAATATAGGAAAACAATAGAATGGGAAAGACTAGAGATCTCTTCAAGAAAATTAGAGATACCAAGGGAACACTTCATGCAATGATGGGCTCGATAAAGGACAGAAATGGTATGGATCTAACAGAAGCAGAAGATATTAAGAAGAGATGGCAAGAATACACAGAAGAACTGTACAAAAAAGATCTTCACGACCCAGATAATCACGATGGTGTGATCACTGACCTAGAGCCAGACATCCTGGAAAGTGAAGCCAAATGGGCCTTAGAAAGCATCACTATGAACAAAGCTAGTGTAAGTGATGGAATTCCAGTTGAGCTATTTCAAATCCTGAAAGATAATGCTGTGAAAGTGCTGCACTCAATATGCCACCAAATTTGGAAAACTCAGCAGTGGCCACAGGACTGGAAAAGGTCAGTTTTCATTCCAATCCCAAAGAAAGGCAATGCCAAAGAATGCTCAGACTACCACACAAGTGCACTCATCTCACACGCTAGTAAAGTAATGCTCAAAATTCTCCAAGCCAGGCTTCAGCAATATGTGAACCGTGAATTTCCTGATGTTCAAGCTGGTTTTAGAAAAGGCAGAGGAACCAGAGATCAAATTGCCAACATCCGCTGGATCATGGAAAAAGCAAGAGAGTTCCAGGAAAACATCTACTTCTGCTTTATTGCCTATGCCAAAGCCTTTGACTGTGTGGATCACAATAAACTGTGGAAAATTCTGAAATAGATGGGAATACCAGACCACCTGATCTGCCTCTTGAGAAATTTGTATGCAGGTCAGGAAGCAAGTTAGAACTGGACATGGAACAACAGACTGGTTCCAAATAGGAAAAGGAGTACGTCAAGGCTGTATATTGTCACCCTGCTTATTTAGCTTCTATGCAGAGTACATCATGAGAAACGCTGGACTGGAAGAAGCACAAGCTGGAATCAAGATTTCCGGGAGAAATATCAATAACCTCAGATATGCAGATGACACCACCCTTATGGCAGAAGGTGAAGAGGAACTAAAAAGCCTCTTGATGAAAGTGAAAGTGGAGAGTGAAAAAGTTGGCTTAAAGCTCAACATTCAGAAAATGAAGACCATGGCATCTGGTCCCATCACTTCATGGGAAGTAGATGGGGAAACAGTGGAAACAGTGTCAGACTTTATTTTTGGGGGCTCCAAAATCACTGTAAATGGTGATTGCAGCCATGAAATTGAAAGATGCTTACTCCTTGGAAGGAAAGTTATGTCCAACCTAGATAGCATATTCAAAAGCAGAGACATTACTTTGCCAACAAAGGTTCGTCTAGTCAAGGCTATGGTTTTTCCCGTGGTCATGTATGGATGTGAGAGTTGGACTGTGAAGAAGGCTGAGCGCTGAAGAATTGATGCTTTTGAACTGTGGTGTTGGAGAAGACTCTTGAGAGTCCCTTGGACTGCAAGGAGATCCAACCAGTCCATTCTGAAGATCAGCCCTGGGATTTTTTGGAAGGAATGATGCTAAAGCTGAAACTCCAGTACTTTGGCCACCTCATGTGAAGAGTTGACTCATTGGAAAAGACTCTGATGCTGGGAGGGATTGGGGGCAGGAGGAGAAGGGGACCACAGAGGATGAGATGGCTGGATGGCATCACTGACTCGATGGACATGAGTCTGGGTGAACTCCAGGAGTTGGTGATGGACAGGGAGGCCTGGCTTGCTACGATTCATGGAGTGGCAAAGAGTCGGACACGACTGAGTGACTGAACTGAACTGAACTGAGGAGCATATTATAATGAAAATGAAAGTGAAAATCACTCAGTTGTGTCCAACTCTTTACGACCCCATGGGCTATAGTCCATGGAATTCTCCAGGCCAGAATACTGGAGTGGGTAGCCTTTCCCTTCTCCTGAAGATCTTCCTGACCCAGGAATCAAACCAGGTCTCCTGTACTGCAGGCAGATTCTATACCAACTGAGCTATGAGGGAAGCCCTATTATAATGAGACTCTCCTTAAAATAGAGTACCCAGAAAGAATCTAGTTAGTGAAGGTTTCCAGTTTATTAGGATCCTGTTAATTAAAGTTTTACTGTAATCTCAAAACAGAGAAAATATTGAAAAGAACCTCATCTTTAAAAAAATAGAACATAAAGCCCAACACTATTTAGTCTGTCTTCTTTTTTATTGTAGTATTTCCTATCTTAGCTGTTGACTGATTTTTTCCCAATAAACTGTGGAAAATTCTGAAAGAAATGGGAATACGAGATCACATGACCTGCCTCTTGAGAAATTTGTATGCAGGTCAGGAAGCAACAGGTAGAACTGGACATGGAACAACAGACTGGTTCCCAATGGGAAAAACAGTACACCAAGGCTGTATATTGTCACCCTGCTTATTTAACTTATATGCAGAGTACCTCATGAGAAACGCTGGACTGGAAGAAGCACAAGCTGGAATCAAGATTTCCGGGAGAAATATCAATAACCTCAGATATGCAGATGACACCACCCTTATGGCAGAAAGTGAAGAGGAACTCAAAAGCCTCTTGATGAAAGTGAAGGAGGAGAGTGAAAAAGTTGGCTTAAAGCTTAACATTCAGAAAACTAAGATATTGGCATCTGGTCCCATCACTTCATGGCAAATAGATGGGGAAACAGTGGAAACAGTGACAGACTTTATTTTGGGGAGCTCCAAAATCACTGCAGATGGTGACTGCAGCCATGAAATTAAAAGATGCTTGCTCCTTGGAAGAAAATGTAGACAGCATATTAAAAAGCAAAGACATTACTTTGTCAACAAAGGTCCATGTAGTCAAGGCTATGGTTTTTCCAGTAGTCATGTATGGATGTGAGAGTTGGACTATAAAGACAGCTGAGCACCAAAGAATTGATGCTTTTGAACTGTGGTGTTGGAGAAGATTCTTGAGAGTCCCTTGGACTGCAAGGAGATCCAACTAGTCCATCCTAAAGGATATCAGTCCTGAATATTCATTGGAAAGACTGATGTTGAAGCTGAAACTCCAATCCTTTGGCCACCTGATGGGAAGAGCTGACTCATTGGAAAAGGCCCTGATGCTGGGAAAGATTGAAGGCAGGAGGAGAAGGGGACGACAGAGGATGAGATGGTTGGATGGCATCACTGACTCAATGGACGTGAGTTTGAGTAAGCTCTGGGAGTTGGTGTTAGACAGGGAGGCCTGGTGTGCTGCAGTCCATCAAGTCGCAAAGAGTCGAACATGACTGAGCGACTGAAACGAACTGAAGCTGTTGAGAGCTATCTGGGATTAAAAAGTTCTCACAATATATGTGTAGCTGATTCACTTACCTGTATAGCAGAAACTAACATAATACTGTAAATCTACTATATTTCAATAATTTTTAAAAGTTATCACAAAATTTAGTAACTAGTCTCTCTATTCCTGTATATGTTCAAAACTTCCTATAATACAAATAATAAAAAAAGACATGGTCCCTGTAGTCTGAGAACTGGAAGGAGCTCAGCATTAGATTGATCATGGATTTCAATTGCTGCTCTATATAAATAAGTATATAAAAATTATATATATATTAGTATGATTTCTCTAGAGGGCAAGGTGGCAATGTATATAAAAATTTTTTAAATTTCTGTTTTATGACAGTAAAGTTTCCCCAGGCTATCTCCTGAATTCCATAATTAGAAAAATAGTCAGGGGGCATGGTTGACGAGTTATTTCTATGAATAAGTTCTTTGTTTTGGACCCAATTTCTTGATCTACAAAATTGGTAATAATTTTTTAAACACATCTCTTTGCAAAACTGGGAAAAATGAAAGGCTTGTGGGAATAGTACTACATAATTCATAGTTTTCAGATACTGATGCTGAAGGCAAAATATGTTGGGTATGGATAATGTGTATGGTGCTTTGAAATTTAAATTATAAAGGAAATGAAAATTATTAATTTTAGACTATTTAAAGCATGCATGTTAAAATGGCAATAGCGAGCAGCAAAAGAATAGACATGTAATATATAACTTTCAAATTAGTAGAGAGAAAAGTGGAATGCAGAAGAAAAAAAAATCTTAGTCTAATAGAAGCTAAGGGAATTCCCGGGCAGTCTAGTGGTTAGGACTCAATGCTTTCACTTCCATGACTTGAGTTCAATCCCTGACCAAGGAACTAAGACCCTGCAAGCTGCTTGGCATGGCCAAAGATAAATAAATAAATAAAGCCAAGAAAAGAGGAGGAGGAAAATGAAATAGTAAAAAGGACAAATAAAAATCACATAAGGGGATAAGAATAAATCCAAATATATCAGTAGTAGCTCTGAATATAAATAGGCTGAGGTACTCAATAAAAATGTCAAGGATTGTCAGGATAAATAAATGAACAAAACCCAGTTATATACTGTTTAAAAGAGAAATAATTTCATTTAGACTTCAATGTAAGGACATGGAAAGACTATATATCAAAGGATAGAAAAATGTACTGGGCAAAAACTGACCAAAGAAACATGAAGTAGCTATTTTCATATAACACTTTTAAATGTATGGTAAAGTGTTATTAGAGGTGAAAGAAGTCACTTCATAATGGAAAAAGTCAATTCAACTAAGAAGATATAATATTTCTAAATGTGTAATTGCCTGTTAACATAGCCAAGGTTTTCTTCAAAACAACAATTGACAGATCTACAAGGATAAATTTATAGACCCACTATCATAGTGGGAGATTCTAACACATCTTTTATAGTAACTGATAGATCAAGCAAAAAATAAACAGTAAAGATATTAAAAGACTTGAACAGCATAACTAGCAAGCTGGATAAAATAGATATATATGTATAAAATTTCAACAATTAGAGAGTATACATTACTTTCAAGTATATTTGAAGCACATACAAAAATTAACCACATGCTAGCTTCAACAATGGAGAAGGCAATGGCAACCCACTCCAGCACTCTTGCCTGGAAAATCCCATGGATAGAGGAGCCTGGTGGGCTGCAATCCATGGGGTTGCTAAGAGTCGGACACGACTGAGCGACTTCACTTTCACTTTTCACTTTCATGCATTGGAGCAGGAAATGGCAACCCACTCCAGTGTTCTTGCCTGGAGAATCCCAGGGATGGGGGAGCCTGGTAGGCTGCCGTCTATGGGGTCACACAGAGTCGGACACAACTGAAGCGACTTAGCAGCAGCAGCAGCTTCAACAAATTTCCAAGATTTGGTGTAGTATTAGATCACCTTCTCTAATTATAATGCAACTAAGTTATAAATCAGTATTTTTAAATGACTATGAAAAATTCACTTGTTTAGAAACTTGAAACACAATATTAGATAACTTATAGGTGAAAGAAAAATTATAATGAACATTAGATTTAGGACTGAATACTTGGATATGAAACATAATGAAAAAATGCTGCATATCAAAATTTGTGAGGTCATCTAAAATGATATTTACAAGGAAATGAATAGACTTAAAAGCTTTCACTAGAAAAAAAGGAAGGCTCAGAACTAATCTGTGAAACATGAAATTAAACATGTCAGACTAATCCTCAGGAAAGCAGAAGGAAGGAAATAATAAAGGTATAAGTAAGAGTCAATGAAATATAAAGCAAATATATAGATAGAAGTATCAACAAAACCAAGAATTATTTCTTTGAAAAGACTAATAAAATACAAAACCTCTAGAAAGATTAATCAGTGTGGAAAAAGACAGATGATGCATATATACATTTTAGAATTTAAAAAGTGAGAGATACAGATGCTACAGAGATGAAACATAACAGTAAGATAATATAAAGAACTTCATATCAATACACTTGAAAACTTGGGTTTAAAAATGAGCTTATTCTTTGAAAAATACGATTACTAAAAGTGAATTTAGAAATAGAGAATCCAAAATGTCCTTTAACCACTAAAGAAAATGTCAGTACATAAAATTGTACCCCGGGGGTGGAGGGGAAACACTGGATGCACAGTTCTTGACAGGCTTGGTTGGTTGGTTCTACCAACCACTGAAGGAAAATATCATTCAATATTTCTCAATTTTTTCCAAAGAAAAGAAAATTAGTACACTCCTAGAGTTATTTTGGTACCAAAACCTAACAGAGGAATGATACAAGTCACTCTTATTCATGGTTGAGACATAAAAATTATTTTAAAACTTAGCAAACTAATGGCAGCCCACTCCAGCATTCTTGCCTGGAAAAATCCATGGACAGAGGATTGCAGGCGGGCTGCAGTCCATGGGGTTGTGTGACTGAGGACGCATGCATGAGGGTATAGGGAAATGGGTTGGTAGCAATAAACTGGTAAAACTAAAAAACAAAACAAAAACCTTAGAAAACTACATTTAGCAACGTATTAAAATGATAATGAATATTTACCAAGCTGGGTTTACACCAGAAATGCAAGGTTAGTTTGGAGAATTAGCATAATTCATCGTATTAACTGATTAAAAAGAAAAAAATCCCATATGATCATTTTACCAATATGGAAAACACATTTAATAATACTTAACATTCATTCATGATTTTAAAAGTCCCTTAGCTAATTAGGAACAAAAGGGCTCTTCCTATACCTGATAAAGTGCCCTATGCCAATAAGTATAGCAGACATCATCCCGGGGAAATCTTGAAAGTATTTCCTTTAAAATCAGAAACCAGACAAAGATGCCTCCTGGCACAATCCTTGTTCAGCCAGTGGAGGTTCCAGCAAGTACAGTCAGAGAAGGAAAAAAAAAAAAAAAAGGTGGAGGAAAAAAAGAAAGAAATGGTAATTATTTGAATTTTGTGTGGTATATTTTATATCGATTATATGTCAATAAAGCAGTTAAAAAAACTTTCTGCCTTGATCCTGGCCTAACCTGAGCCAACCTGGCCTTACTTAATTTAAACTAACACCTTCGGTATTCAGGTAGAGTGATCCTGTAACAAGAAGATCTCAGCCCAAGGACTTCCACCTCTGTGCCTCTCTCTTAGGTTAAGTACTTGATGTAGGAACAGGAACTGCTGGCAGTTAGAGCTGCCTTTGAAGCATGGAGTCTCTGCGTCTATAATGATGTAGACCAAACTATGCATTATGATACCATCGAAGCAAAATTGGATGCTCAGTTTTGCCAGGTGAAGTGGCACTATTCCAGAAGGGGTAGACTTTTCACATCCAATCTGTTCCATTGAGTACATACCCAGTCGAGTAGGTCTGGGTGGAGCCAAGACCCCACCTCAAGAGAGCCTCTGACCTAGGCATTTTACCGCCATTATAGTCTAATTGAGGCAAGTGAAACAGACAACAGGCAGATGCCCCTATGCAGGAGCACTGGCTGCTTCTCAAAGAACCAGCTTTTGGTTTCATTGGTTTTCTCTACTGTCTTTCTGTTTCCTATATTATTGATTTATACTTTAGTCTTCATTATTTATTTTCTTCTAATTACTTTGCGTTTGTTTTTCTAATTTTTGAGGTGGAAGCTGAGATCATTGATTTGAGATCTTTCTTATTTTTAATTTAATTTTATTTTTAAATTTTACATAATTGTATTAGTTTTGCCAAATATCAAAATGAATCCATCACAGGTATACATGTGTTCCCCATCCTGAACCCTCCTCCCTCCTCCCTCCCCATACCATGCCTCTGGGTCGTCCCAGTGCACTAGCCCCAAGCATCCAGTATCATGCATCGAACTACTTCTAGTTACATACCACAAATTCTGTACATTATATTTTCATTTTCACTCAGTTCAAAATATTTTCTAATTTCCCTTTGATCTCTTCTTTGACTCATGGATTATTTGAAATTGCCTTATTCAGTTTTTAAATATATTTAAACACTTCTCAGATGCTTTTGTTATTAATTTCTACATTAATTCTATTGCGGTGAAAGAATATACATTGTATCACCTTAATACCTTAACATTTATTGAGACATTTTGTTCAACAGGGGCTTCCCTGGTAGCTCAGACAGTAAAGAATCTGCTTACAATGCAGGCAACCTGGGTTCCATTCCTGGGTTGGGAAGATCCCCTGGAGAAGGGAATGGCAACCCACTCCAGTATTCTTGCCTGGAGAATCCCATGGACAGAGGAGCCTGGTGGGCTACAGTCCATGGGGTCACACAGAGTTGGACACGACTGAACGCCTAACATACTACACTGTTTTGTACAACAGTATGATCTATCTTGATAGATGTTCCATCTGCACTTGAGAAAAATGTGACATCTGCTGTTGTTGGGTGGACTGTTCTATATGTGTCAAACAAGTTCGTTGATACTGTTGTTTAAGCCTACAATACCATTGCTTATTTTCTCTCTACTTATTCTGTTAATCATTGAGAGAATGTTGTTGAAATCACCAACTATAGTTGCAGATTTCTCCTTGTTGTTCTATCACTTTTTACTTCATGTATTGTTTAGGAGCATAAGCATTTAGGGCTGTTGTGTCCTCTTGAAGAATTGATCCCCTTATCATTATGAAATGACCTTCTCTGTCACTGATAATACTTTTTCTGCTTTCAAATTCACTTTGTTATGAATGCAATCGTGTCAACTGTTTTTGGCTGGGTTAGCATGGTGTCTCATGTCATCCTTTTACTTTTCACTTGTTTGTGTCTTTATATTTAAAGTGTGTAAAGCATACTTCATTTTACTGTACTTTTACTGCCCTTCACAGATATTGCATTTTTTAATAAATGGAATGTTTGTGGCAACTCTGCATTGAGCAAATCTATTGGCACTGTTTTTTCAACAGCATTTGATCACTTTGTATCTCTGTATCACATGTTGAAAATTCTCCCAATATCAATATTTCAAACTTTTTCATTATTATTATATTTGTTATGGTGGTCTGTGATCAGTGATCTTCGATATTGGTATTGCAATTTGTGTTTTTAATTTTTAAATTAAGGCATGTACATTACTTTTAGACCTAATGCTATTGCACACTTTATAGACTCCAGTATAGTTTAAACAACTTTTATATGCTCTGGGAAACCATAAATTTAATGTGATTCCCTTCATTGTGATATTTGCCTTATTGTAGTGGTATGAAATCAAGTGTGCAATATCTCTGAGGTATACCTGTATATTAAATTCAGCAATATTTGAATCTTATATTTTTATTGAATCTGACAATCTTTGTGCTTTAATTAGGGAGATTAGACCATTGACTTCTAATGTGATTATTGTTACATTGGTGCTAACTCTATCATCTTGCTATTTGTTTTCTCTTTGCCTCATCTGTTCTTTGTTCCCTTTACCTCTTTTTCTACCTTTTTTGGGAGTATTCTTCATTGTTAATTATCATATTTGATCTTCTTTGTTGGTTTATTAGCTATAGCTATTGTTATTTTACAGATTGATTCAAGATTTACAGAAGCATTTGTAAGTGATTAACAGTCTACTGTCAAGTAAATTAATACCCCTTCACCTCAGAGGAGCCTGGCGGGCTACAGTCCATGGGGTCGCAAAGAGTCAGACACGACTGAACGAATAACACTTTCACTTTATTCACTAGTATAAGAACCTAACAACACTATAAATCCATTTCTTCCCTCCCAGACTTTACGTTACTGTCATACATCTTGGTTTTACCTATTTACAGTGAAAGTGAAGTCGCTCAGTCGTGTCCGACTCTTTGCGACCCCATGGACTGTAGCCTACCAGGCTCCTCCATCCATGGGATTTTCCAGGCAAGAATACTGAAGTGGGTTGCCATTTCCTTCTCCAGGAGATCTTCCCGACCCAGGGATTGAACTCGGGTCTCCCACATTGTAGGCAGACGCTTTACCATCTGAGGCACCAGGGAAGTCTTATTTATAAGACTTTATTTACTTATTTATAAACCCCACAATTCATTGTTATTTTATCTGTTTAAAGAATCAGCTATCCTATAAAGAGATTTAATTATTATGGAAAAATATGTATTTACCCAAGTAGTCATCATTTCCAGCACACTTTATTCCTTTGTGTAAATACACATTTCCATCTGGTATCATTTTTGCTTGACTTGAAAGACATCGTTTAATATTTCTTGTAGTGTGGGGTTGATGGTGATGAAGTACCTTAAGCTCTGTGTGTCTGAAAATGTCTGTCTGTCATCTTCATTTTTAAAAGGTATTTTCCCTGGGTATAGAACACTAGGTTAACACATTTCCTTTCAGAACTTTAAAGACATTATTTTCATTCTCTTCTCACTTGCACCATTTCCCATGAAAAATCTACTGTGACTCTTATTTTTGATCTTCAGTGCATAAACTTGTCTTTTTTCTCTGGCTGCTTTTAAGATAATCTCTTTATCATGGGCTTTGATAAATTTGATTAGGATGTCGTTTGGTATAATTTTCTTCAGATTTCACGCTTGTGAGAGTCTCTGAGCTACCTGAATCTGTGGGTTTATAGTTTTCATCACGTTTGGAACTTTTTCGACTATTGTTTCCTCACGCATTTTCCCTAACGTTTCCTTGCTCTCCTTCAGTGACTCCAATTACTCATATATTAGGCTGCCTAAAGTTGTTTCACAGCTCACTGATGTGCCTTTCATTATATTGATTCTTTCTGTCCTGTGTTTTCCAAAGGTAGTTTTTAATTGTTGTATCTTTTAGTTTACTAATATTTTCTCCTGCAGTGTCTAATCTGCCATAAATCCCATTTTGTTGTTCAGTCGGTAAGTCATGTCCAAGTCTTTGTGACCCCGTGGACTGTAGCACACCAGGTTTCCCTGTCCTTCACTATCTCCCAGAGTTTGCTCAAACACATGTCCATTGAGTTGGTGATGCCATCCAGCCATCTCATTCTCTGTTGCCTCCTTCTCCTCCTGTCTTCAATCTTTCCCAGCATCAGGGTCTTTCCCAGGTAGTTGGCTCTTTGTATAAGATGACTAAAGGACTGGGGGCTTCGGCTTCAGCATCAGTCCTCCCAGTGAATTTTCAGGGTTGATTTCCTTTAGGACTGACTAGTTTGATCTCCTTGCTGTCCAAGTGACTCTCAAGCATCTTCGCCAGCACCACCATTTGAAAGCATCTAGTCTTTGGCACTCAGCCTTCTTTATGGTCCAACTCTCACATCCGTACATGACTACTGGAATCCAATTTAGTATGTTTTTAATCTTATACATTATAGTTTTCATCTCTAAAGTTCTATTTGGGTCATTTATAATTTTTTCCATGTCTCTATGAGACACTGTGAATATATGTAAATCACACAGTCATATCCAACTCTTTGAAGCCCCAGGGATTGTAGCCCACCAGGCTCCTCTGTCCAGGCAAGAATATTGGAGTGAGGAACCATTTCCTTCCCCGGAGGGGGGAGTCTTCCCGACCCAGGGGGTCAAACCTGGGGTTCCTGCATTGCAGGCAGATTCTTTACCATGTGAGCCACATATGTACTACAGTTAAAGTAACTGTTTTAATGTCTTTGCTAATTCTCGTGTCTGTGTTAATTTTGGGTTAGTTTTTAATTGATTCCTTATTCTTATTAGTGGTTAAGTAATATTACATTGTATGAATGTACCATAATTTATTTAACCAGTCCAGTATTGATGCACATTCTATTCTTTTCAGTCTATTACTAATACAATTAATGCTACAATGGACATCCTTATGTTTGTGTCTTTGTGCAAATATGTTGGTAGGAAAAATTTCTGAAATCAAATTGCTGAGCTAGAGAGTATGTGCATTTACAATTATTTAGTTAGTTGGTTATTTAAATTTTTAATGTGATAGTCATTCTGGCCCCATAAAAAGGGACCTGGCTCATTCATGCAAGTGATATCTGGAACAGGTATAGTCCCAGTGTCCATTGTCACTTGGTTCCTGTTTTTAATATTCATTCAGATACCACGCATTTGGTTTTCCCACACCTGCCTAATTTATGCTTTTCCTCTTGTCTTTCTTAGTTCTTCCCATTTGACACTGCCCCTCAACTTCCACTGCTTTCCTAAGACTCTTGCATCACCACTTATTTTAGATAGGTTTTGTTGTTGTTGTTGTTTACATATAATTTTGTTATTTCTTCCTTCCAGATCCATGCGCAGGAGCTTCAGGAAGAAGCAGCTCCTGTTACCCATCTATGATTTGTGGGGCTAAATCACTAGGTTGCTCTGCTTCCTACCCTCCACATTATGAGAAGAACATCAGAAAGTATTTAGAGGGCAACTTTCTCTTTAGGCACGGATACAGGGCTGCATGTTACCTACCACCTACTAGGACGAAGCTTTGGTCACTGTGTTGGAACATGTCCTAGCTTGATAAAGATTCATGCCACCAGCTTTGGGCTCCAGATGCTGGTACATATGAAGATATTCAGTCATCTTTCACAGCAGAATCAAAGAAAGCTACTTTTCTTGAATTGAAGAAAGTAGGGAAAACCACCAGGCCATTCAGGTATGAAGGTGAAAGTCACTCAGTCATGTCTAACTCTTTGTGACCCCATGGACTATACAGTCCATGGAATTCTCCAGGCCAGAATACTTCTCCAGGGGATCTTCCCAAGTCTCTCAAATTGCAGGCACATTCTTTACAACCTGAGCCACAAGGGAAGCCCAAGAATATTGGAGTGGGGTAGCCTATCCATTCTCCATTGGATCTTCCTGACCCAGGAATTGAACTGGGGTCTCCTGCATTGCAGGTGGATTCTTTACCAACTGAGCTATCAGGGAAGCCCTTAGGTCACTCAGGTATGACCTAAATCAAATCCCTAACCTAAATCAAATCCTTACTGTATAATATACAGTGGAAGTGACAGACAGATTCAAGGGATTAGATCTGATAGAGTGCCTGAAGAACTATGGATGGAGGTTCATAACATTGTATGGGACACAGTGGTCAAAACTATCCCCAAGAAAAAGATATGCAAAAAGGCAAAATGATTGTCTGAGGAAGCCTTACAAATAGCTGAGAAAAGAAGAGAAGCAGAGGCAAAGGAGAAAAGCAAAGATATACCCATCTGAATACAGAGTTTCAAAGAATAGCAAGGAGAGATAAGAAAGCCTTCCTAAGTGATCAATGTAAAGAAATAGAGGAAAACAATAGAATGGGACAGACTAGAGATCTCTTCAAGAAAATTAGAGACACCAATGCACCATTTCATGCAAAGATGTTTTCAATAAAGAACAGAAATAGTATGGACCTAACAGAAGCTGATGAGATTAAGAAGTGGCAAGAATATACAGAACTATGCAAAAAAGATCTTAATGATCCAGATAACCACGATGGTGTGATCACTCACCTCGAGCCAGGCATCCTGGATTGTGAAGTTAAGTGGGCCTTAGGAAGCATCACTATAAACAAAGCTAGTGGAGGTGATGGGATTCCAGCTGAGCTATTTCAAATCCTAAAAGATGATGCTGTTAAAGTGCTGCACTCGATATGCCAGCAAATTTGGAAAACTCAGCAGTGGCCACAGAACAGGAAAAGTTTCAGTTTTCATTCCAGTCTCAAAGAAAGGTAATGCCAAAGAATGTTCAAACTACCGTACAATTGCACTAATTTCTCATTTTAGCAAGGTAATGCTCCAAATCCTCCAAGTAAGGTTTCAACAGTAAATGAACCAAGAACTTCCAGATATACAAGCTGGATTTAGACAAGGCAGAGGAACCAGAGATCATATTACCAACATCCGTTGGATCATAAAAAAACAAGAGAATTCCAGAAAAACATGTACTTCTGCTTCATTGACTACAATAAAGCCTTTGACTGTGCATATCACAATAAACTGTAGAAATTTCTTAAAGAGATGGGAATGCCAGACCACCTTACTTGCCTCCCATGAAACCTGTATGCTGGTCAAGAAGCAACAGTGAGAACCAAACATGGAATAACAGACTGGTTCCAAATTGGGAAAGAAGAATGTCAAGGCAGTATATTGTCACCCTGCTTATTTAACTTCTATGCAGAGTACATCATGCAAAATACCAGGCTGGATGAAGCACAAGACAGAATCAAGATTGCCGGGAGAAATATCAATAATATTGCATATCAGATAGGCAGATGACATCACCCTTATGGCAGAAAGCAAAGAAGAACTAAAGAGCCTCTTGATGAAGGTAAAAGAGGAGAGTCAAAAACCTGGCTTAAAACTCAGCATTCAAAAAACGAAGATCATGGCATCTTGTCCCATCACTTCACAGCAAATAGTTGGGGAAACAATGAAAATAGTGACAGACTTTATTTTTTTGCACTCCAAAATCACTGTGGCTGGTGACTGCAGCCATAAAAGATGCTTGCTCCTTGGAAGAAAAGTTATGACCAACATAGACAGCATATTAAAAAAGAGAGATGTCATTTTTTGGACAAAAGTTGATGTAGTCAAAGCTATTCCCTTGGACTGTGAGAAGATCCAACCAGTCAATTCTAAAGGAAATCAGCCCTGAATATTCATTGGAAGGACTGATGCTGAAGCTGAAACTCCAACACTTTGGCCACTTGATGTGATGAATTGACTCATTTTAAAAGAGCCTGATGCTGGGAAAGATTGAAAGTGGGAGGAGAAGGGGACGACAGAGGATGAGATGGTTGGATGGCATCACCAACTCAACGGACATGAGTTTGCATAAGCTCCGAGAGTTGATGATGGACAGGGAAGTCTGGTGTGCTGCAGTCCTTGGGGTCTCAGAGTCAGACACAACTGAGTGACTGAACTGAATTGAACTAATGGTTTTTCCAGTAGTCATGTGTGGATGTGAAAGCTGGACCATAAAGAAGGTTGACCACTGAAGAATTGATGCTTTCAAACTGTAGTGTTAGAGAAGACTCTTGAGAGTCTCTTGGACTGCAAGGAAAGCAAACCAGTCAATCCTAAAGGAAATCAATCCTGAATATTCATTGGAAGTACTGATGCTGAAGTTGGAGTTCCAGTCCTTTGGCCACCTGATGCAAAGAGCTGACTCATTAGAAAAGACCCTGATGCTGGGAAAGATTGAAGGTGGGAGGAGAATGGGATGACAGAGGATGAGATGGTTGGATGGCATCACCAACTCAATGGATATGAGTTTGAGCAAGCTCCACGAGATGGTGAAGGACAGGGAAGCCTGGTGTGGTACCATCCATGAGGTAACAAAGAGTTAGACACGACTGAGCAACTGAACAGCAACAATAAATTATGTCCTGTATGCCTATAGACATGGATGAGTAAGATTTATACTTCTTGCAAGTTCAGAAAGTACTTGGCCTGTTAACTAATCTGAGAAATATATTTGGTGGCCCAGCTTGTCAAAAGGGAGCCAGTGTACCCTGCCACTTAACTGAGGATAGGATATACTCAGGACTCGTTACTGCTTGGTAGACCAAACCCTGATCAATGAACCCCGTTGCCTATTTAACCCATACTCACCACTATGTGAACGACTATCACCAATGCATCTTTCTAACTGGGGGCTTTCAAGATCACCTCATAGGTAAGTATATAGGACGGTGTCACTGGGCACTGCTGCCCATTGGCCACTATCCTATCTCCCTTGGTCCTTGACTTTGCTTTCCTTGACTCTGAGGACCCAGCCACTGATATAGTGGTGACGTTTCAGTGGATGGGATATAGAAAGGAATGGGGGTAAATGGGATAGATAGATTCATATAAAGGGGTTAGCTGGAAACCTATTGTGTCAGTAATGTTCATTACCTTGAGTGCCCCATACGGTGGTGTTTTTGTATGTGTGATTGTCTCCCATGGTGACGTTCTCTTCAAGGATCCAGAATTGTCCAGTACGCTTCATGATCTGACCTTCAAAGTGCTGGTAAACTACAGCTTCTTATGTCTTATATAGTATGGGACAGTGAGGAAGGCAGGGAATATAAAAGTCATAATTACTGCAAAAATAAGTTTTTCTGGCTGGATGAATGTGATAAGTTATGAGAAAACTGGGGAATAGTAAGGAGGGAAGCCAGTATGTTGCTAGTAAAAGATGAAACTGCAGAGGTACTCCTCTAGATAGCACTTGGTTGATGTTTTCAATCTCACTTCCACATCTAGGAGCAGTAGATAATTCACAAATAGATACAAATGAGAAGGACCTTGAATGGAACCCTCCAAAACTGGGATGATTATTGACAGCAGTAACCAAAGACCATATAGCTGGATAGTTTGGAACCAGAAGAATCTTTTGATAAACAAAATAAACACAGCTGAAATAGATAGGGAGCTGGTGCTAAATACACATGATTGATTTTTTCCCCCAGGGCATCTGCCACTCTGAGGATTTTGTGAAGTTATAAAAAGGGAATATGCTAGAAATAGCTGACTGTGAGATGTTTGAGATCCCAGAGGTGTTTGGAGATCTGAAGTGGAGGCAGAAGACTTTTGGATCTCCTAGTCTACTCCTCGACTTAGGAGCAGCTATCACAAGTGATGACACATTGGAGATGTCTTGTCAGTGATGGAGCCCTACTAAAAATCATGTTCAAGGTCTTGACTTGAATGGATCACAGTGGCCATCAGAGCTGGTTCATGGTACAAGAGAAATACTTGTGTGTGAGCTTCTCCAGCTAGGAAATATAATTGTTCCCTCTCAGAGAAGAGGTAGTTACAATATTCTGTGCCTATCAGGGTTGGATCTCAGCCAGGTGTCGCCATGAGTAGGCATCCATCTACAGCCTGCTCTGGATCATGTAAGCTAATTGTAAACTGTGGTGGTGTGGGGCTTGGAGTCCAAGAGACCTGAATCCCAAACCTAGCTCTTTGAAATTAGACAAGTCACTTATTTCTTCAAACATTAGTCTCCACATCTCTAAAAATGTGAATGACAATAGTACTAAAATGTAAAGGATTGTTATGAGGACTTTTGTATTTTCTACCAGTTTTGTAGAGATATAATTGACCTACAGCACTGTATAAGCTTAAAGGGTACAGCATAGTGTCTTGCTTACTCCATGAAACGGTTACCACAATACATTCAGTGAACATCCATGAGGATTTAAATGAAATAATTTGTGCAAAGCATTTATCCCAGTGCTTGGAGGATGGGATTAACGTCAGTTATTATTTTTCTTGGGTCTAGATAACCAAGGTCTGTGGGAGAACCTACCAGGGTGAGGCTGCCTCCATTTTTCCCTCTTATTCCGTTTTTTTTCTGAAGTAATGTTGGATTTCTCCTTGCAGATAAGCAGAGCTCTGGAGCAACTGGATTTAGACTGGAGTGTGCTGTCACTGGGCTTCCCAGGTGGTGCTAGTTGTAAAGAACCCACCTGCCTATGCAGGAGACATAAGGGACCCATGTTCTTCAATCTCTGGGTCAGGAAAATCCCTTTGACGATGAAATGGCAATCCACTCCAGTATTCTGGCCTGGAGAATTCCATGGACAGAGGAGCCTGCCAGGCTATGGTCCATCATATGACAAAGAATTGGACACGACTTAGCATGCGTGTGCTGTCACTGGAACTTGTATTGCCCACAGGGATAGTGCTGGGCTGGAATGCAGTCTGCAGAAGATAGAACAGAGTTGGCCCATCCAAGTGGCAACATTATGGAGAAAAATTGAAATGAAGGCCAGGCAAATAGTCAAATCTAAATATCAGTCCAAATAGGCTGGGTGGGAACATCTGTGATGTAGGTAACAGAGTAGAGAGCGGGGAAATAACCTAAAAGCCAGAGAGGGCTTGGTTATAACTCAGTTCCACCACAGGCAAGTTGAGTGGCCTTGAGCATCTTAATTAAACTTGTGTTTCACTCTGAGTTTGCCATTTCCTTAGCTGTTGGCCTTGGATGAATTACTTACCTTTCTGTTCTACAGTTTCCTCATCTGGGAAAATAGAGATTAAAAAGGATACGTAAGTCATAGCATACTGCGAGAATTAAAAATGGCAGTCTCTACAAAGTACATGTTACATTTAGTGCTTGGCACACAGTAAGTTCGCAATGAATGTTAGTTGTTGCTGTTAAACAGAGGGCAGAAAAAAAGCCTGGAAAAATTCCCCAAGCTGTGGCTCACACACACAACCAAGTTTTCTAGGATGCCTTTGACCACAGTGTGAGCAGAAGGAGTTAGAAAGGGCATTGACTTAGATGGGGTGTCCTCCAAGCTGTCTTGCAAGCTGGCTTGATATATAATGACAGTAACAGTTCAAAATGTGAACCACTATATCCACAACAGGCTTCCCAGATGGCACTAATGGTAAAGAACCCACCTGCCAATGCAGGAGATGGAAGAGACATGGAATCAATCCCTGGGTCAGGAAGATCCCCTGGAGGAGGGTATGGCAACCCTCTCCCGTATTCTTGCCTGGAAAATCCCATGGACAGAGGAGCCTGCTGGGCTACAGTCCATGAGGTTGTAAAGAGTCAGACATGACTAAAGTGACTTGGCATGCAAGCATATCCACAACAGAGATACCGAATTACTCCAAAAAATGTCAGTCTTCATCTTGGAAAGCTGAGCTGCTGGGTCTTTCTCCATTGTTCTAGCTCTTGGAGTCTATGCCTATCAGTCATGGGTATTGGATACCCTTGAAGTAACATGTCTAGGTTTCTAGGTTAGCCTTCATGGCCAGTACCCTTCACACATACACAAAGTTGGTATATCACAGGCAGAGATATTTCCTTCCTAGAGAAGCAGGCGAGTAAAATGACAGTGGCCTTCCCTGGTGGCAGTCGTAAAGAATCTGCCTGCCAATGCAAGAGGCACAGGTTCCATCCCTGGGTCAGGAAGATCCCCTGGGGGAGGAGATGGCAACCTATTCCAGTATTCTTGCCTGGGAAATCTCATGGACAGAAGAGCCTGGAGGGCTACAGTCCATGGAGTGGCAGAGTCAGACACAACTGAGCAACTGAGTGCACACACACACACACACACTCAATGACAGTGATGCAGCCAGGGTTGTAAGTTAGATAGGCATTGATTGTTGTTTTTATGATATTGGTTGGGGGGGTGGGACTAGCTATGTCTAGGAGGGCAGCATGAGGTCAGAGACGAAAAGTGGCTCCAACTGCTAGAGAACTAGGGCCATGATGAGAACCAGATAAACACTTTCCTCTTTTGAGAAAGTTAACCTGGAGGCCAGTGAATGTAGTAAAATGGGGTAGAAGGCCTTAGCAATTCTCCATCAACTTCAGATATCAATAGACCACTTTGAATGACCTGAGGGTCCCAATCTGGTGGGGCTGGAACTTTGTCAGGCACTATGTAAATGACTGGGGGGGGTCAAGCCTTCATTTAAGAAAGTCACCTCTGAGGGAGGAGGGTTCAGGATGGGGAACGTGGGTATACCTGTGGCGGATTCATTTCGATATTTGGCAAAACTAATACAATATTGTAAAGTTTAAAAATAGAATAAAATTAAAAAAAAAAAAAAAAAGAATGTCACCTCTGGGTTTTTCAAGGTCTTCCCAGAGGTGGTGCTACTTTAGATGACCCAGAACTGCCCAGACTTGGGATTCTTTCAAGGTCAGATCATGGGAATAAATTAGGATATCCTCCAGATAGATAACAAACGTTCTGTTGATGAGGTTTATAATATCCAAAGTCAGCAAACTAAGGCTCATGAGTCAAAATCAAGCCACTCTTTGGTTTTATTTAGCCCATGAACTAAGAATATTCTTCCCCCCTCTTTGCCCATGCCGGGTTCTTTGTGGGGTCTTAGTTCCCCAACCAGGGATTGAGCCTGGGCCTGGGGCAATGAAAGCACCGAGTCCTACCCACTAGACTGCCAAGGAATTCCCTAAAAATCATTTTTATAGATAAGCATTTGCAATTTATTTAATGGCAGGTTGGAGGAGGCAATGGCAACCCACTCCAGTACTCTTGCCTGGAAAATCCCATGGGCGGAGGAGCCTGGTAGGCTGCAGTCCATGGGGTCACGAAGAGTCAGACACGACTGAGCGACTTCACTTTCACTTTTCACTTTCATGCATTGGAGAAGGAAATGGCAACCCATTCCAGTATTCTTGCCTGGAGAATCCCAGGGATGGCGGAGCCTGGTGGGCTGCCGTCTATGGGGTGGCACAGAGTCAGACATGACTGAAGCAACTTAGCAGTAGCAGCAGCAATGCTAACTCAAAATCAAATTGAGTGAAATGTTATTTTTAAAAAAGTTTTCTATTTTTCTCATTAGTTGGTTTATATTATCAAAATGTGCTTCCCAGGTGGTGCTAGTGGTAAAGAACCCACTTGCCAGTGCAGGAGACATAAAAGACCGGGTTCAATCCCTGGGTCAGGAAGACCCCCTGAAGAAGGGAATGGCAACCCATTCCAGTGTTCTTGCCTGGGAAATCCCAAGGACAGAGGAGCCTGGTGGGCTACAGTCCATAAGGTTGCAAAGAGTCAGATACAACTGAAGTGACTTTGCACATATTATCAAAAATCATACCCAATCATTATTGTATTTAGAATTTTTTCAATAAAAATTTGTGGGAATCATTTTACTTTCTTATGATGAAAGTACATCATAAGTGCTTATGATGCTTATGATGAAGCTACATAATAATATTCTTACATTTTCTCTTGGCCTACAAAGTCTAAAGTATTTACTATCTGGCCCTTCACAGAAGAAAAAGTTTTCTACCCCCTGGGTAAGATAATAAATACAATAATAAATAATGCTAGTTAGTACTGAGTACTTATTATATACTCAGGCATCACTCTAAGATGTTTACATGGATGATCACATTTATTTCTCACCGTATTCCTATTTGCCATTATTCTGATTATGTTCATTTTATCCCTGTTACAATGGAACCACAGAGAAGTTACATAACCGACCCAAAGATGCAAAGCCAGGGTGTGGCGGAGCCAGGATTTGAATCCGCAGTCTACTTCTGGAACCCAAACTGTCAATTGTTGTGCTATATAAACAATGGATCAGGCATCACACAGGCCCAAGAGCTGAACAAAACTTTCAAACTAGTCAAGGTCCTAGACTGGTGAGGAAAAGTCAGGCTCCACCTCTTGCTCTTTCCATCCAAGTCATAGGACTCCGTAAGGGCAGTCCATGCTCTGAGAGGTCAACAATCAAAGGAGTAAGTGTACTACAGCAGCAGGAATCCTGGCAGATTTAGCCTGTTCACTTTCTCACAAGGAGCAGCAGAGCTTTTGTGGGAATTAGGAGGCTGGGTGAAACCCTCCCACACCCTGGCTGCTGCAGACATTCACACAGCCTGGGTATTGGGTTCTAAGGGTTACATGCCTGACAGACAAATGAGCCCTGAGTACTGGGGTGATCTCCCATCACATTCATGAGAAGGCAGCACTTATTCTTCCCAAACACCTCGGGTCCCAAGTATTCAGGTGACAAATGAGTTAGGTCCCAGGGGGTACAAACAACCCTGGCAGCAGAATAGAGAAGTAAAGTGAAGAATATGCATTTTCATAGTGAAAGGAGATGAAATATGGTGTTCTGGCCAGCAGAAGTCAAGGGCCAAAGGTAGTTCTCTCTGAGAAGCTGAATTAGCAGGGAGTCAAAAACCTCCGGCCAAAGACATTTGAGGCTCTCTAGGCCCACGCTAGTTATTGGAAATAATCTGGTTACCCAGCAGGTCCAAAGCTTTGAGGAATGGCTGTGGAGTTCTTAGGATGAAAGAGGACTTTGGGTTTTAATGGGTTCAAGAGATTTTAATATTGTTGTATCAAAGAGATACAAACTCAGGCCCAAGAAGCGACTCCAGTAGATCTCTGTAGCTCATTCAATGCCCGAAACACAACCTGCATGACCTTTTTTTTTTGTCCTCACTCCAAGCTAGCAGTCTTTGTTTTTGCAGCAACAACTATGCTCCAGTAGGAAGAGCTCGGCGTGCCCTGTGTCACTGTTACCATGGACTTCAACTCTGGCCTCCTTTCCTCTTAAGACCCCAACACAACAACAATAATAAATAACCCAAACACTTGATATCACACTTAGAATGTCCCATGCACTGTTTTAAGTAATAGATGTATATGTGTGTCTTTCAACACCATCTCACAGAACTGGCTCATTACCTCTGTCTCAAGGGCCTACCTGGATCCGACACTATTACTCTATTCATCTTGGATCTTCTGTCTTCACAGGCTACACTGAGTACAGATTTACAACCAGGCATACTTGTGTTTGAGTTGGGGCTTTGGTCATTTAGTAGCTGTATGTGCTCAGTTACACATTTGTGTCTGACTCTCTGTGCCCTCATGGACTGTAGCCCACCAGGCTCCTCTGTCCATGGGATTCTCCAGGGAAGAATACCAGAGTGGGTTGTCATGCCCTCCTCCAGTGGATCTTCCTGACCCAGGGATTGAACCTGCGTCTCCTGCATTGGCAGGTGGATTCTTTTCCACTAGCGCCACCTGGGAAGCCCTAGTAGCTGTATGACTCTGGGCAACTTAATTAAGCTTTCTGTGCCTCAGTTTCCTCATCTGTAAAACAGGGATAACAATAGTTCTGATTTCATATGGTTGTTGTAAAGTCTGGATTAAAGTAGTTAATCTAGCTAAAGCACTCAGAACAGTGCTTTGTAAACTCTCAATACACATTAGCTCTTGTTATTACAGTGCATCAGGTACTGTGCTAGACATAGATACTGCATATCCACTCAGATGTATTTCCTAGTAGACTGTAGGCGATGATGTGCCAATAAACACTTAACAATGAGCTCTCTTGGGAAAGAAAAAAAAGGCCCTAATTTGTAGAGCTTAGTAATTTCTGTGGAATAAATCCTCTGACCATAGCTGATTTTAGTTATCTATTAATACATGATGACGTTGAACCAGAGTCAGGAAGGAATGTTACTGCAAAGGATTTGAAGGCAGGGCTCTGTTCTTGGCAGTCAAAGTTTTAGCACTCAACACCCTACATCTTGAGAAAACTGGGGTGCTTGATCACCTGGGGCTGATTCAAGTTATTCTGGTAATAGACCCAGTCCCAGCACAGCATTTGGCATAGAGGACTGTTCAAGAGATACAGATGAGTTGTAAGATTGGTAGGCATTTTTTAAGATACACTGAAGCAGGTATGTCTGGTGGCCCAGGGTATGGATTTGACCTCCAGACACTGGCTCTGCCACTTCATAACTGCTTTGAGCCTCAGTTCCCCCATCAGGAAAATCAGGATGAAAGTACTCACCACCTAGGAATGCTGAAGGGTTAAATAAGGTAGGGAGTGAGAAAGTGCCAAGAGCATTTCCAGTTTCATAGTATTCACTCAGGAAATGCTAATTAACAAACAATATCCACCCTGCCCTTCTTTATTCTCCTCTCAGGCCTAATAGTAGGTGATTTATTTTATTCTTCTGGTTTCATTCTACACATTGCACTTGGATTGAAAAGAAAAAAAATGAGGTGGAGCCAGGGATTGAAGCTGGAGGGCTCAGGATGGGATTTTCTTTGGGAGTCCAAAACTCACATTGTTTTGGCTGAGTGGGCAACACATGAGGTTATCTGAGGGACCTCCCAGACCCAGGGGCTCCCATGCTGTGCTATTCTGTGCTTAGTCACTCAGTTGTGTCCAATTCTTTTTTTACGACCACATGGCCTTTAGCCCGCCAGGCTCCTCTGTCCATGAGGATTCTCCAGACAGGAATACTGGAGTGGATTGCCATGCCCTCTTCCAGGGGATCTTCCCAACCCAGGGATTAAATCCAGGTCTCCCGCATTAGAGGCAAATTCTTTACCATCTGAGTCACCAGGGAAGCCCCAGAAGCTCCCATAGGTGGGCACGATTCCTATCACAGATTTCCCCCATCAGCTGCCAAGCTATTTGGGAAAGCATGTCTTATAAGGACCACATACTAAAATGTATAAGCCTGAATCCTAGTGAACAAAGATGAACAAAGTTGAACAAAGTGAACAAAGATGAAGGACATGTGGGAATAAACCATGGAATCCTGGAATGAGGGAGAGAGGAGAGAAATGGAAAGGGAGAATGAAAACCCGTCAGTGACACACTTCTCAAAACCAACTCTCAGCTTTGCTGAAAGCTGGCCCTGTTGACACAAATATAGAGCTTTCTTTTTCTTTTTTTTTTTTTTAAGCAAGAAATGCTTTTCTGAAGAGAGGGAAAAAAAAAAAAATCCTCAACTCTCCAGAGTTAGCTGACCGTGCTGCTGAAATAAGATCCACATGTGACTCATATCCAACTTATGAAAGCATTTGGAAATCAACTTGCCACCCTTTATTTGCTAGAGTAAATACCTATCAAGCAAGGAGATCCCTGCTAGAAAGGAGAAGAATGATGTGTCTGCCAAGCTGGCTAACAATTGCACATCAACTCCTTTGGGGGCAAGAAGACTGCAATCAAACCACTGGAGTGAGAGAAAGTCCCATCTGAGAAGGTGACACAGAGTTCTCTGTAGCCTCTGCCTGTCAGCTCCCGGGTTCTCCTGGGATGAGGATATACCATTCATTGAAAAATTGGCGGTGCCTTATCGTGTAATGTTAGAAGAAATTGTAGGGAAATAACAATACCTAACATTTACCATCGAGAAGGAAATGGCAACCCACTCCAGTATTCTTGCCTGGGAAATCCCATGGATAGAGGAGCCTGATAGGCTACAGTCCATGGGGTCACAAAGAGTCAGACACGACTGAGCAACAAACACTTTTACAACATTTATCAAGTGCTTATTACATGCCAGATACCTTATATATTGTCTTCTTGAGTCCTCACGACAACCCTGGGAGATACTATATCCAGTTTACAGAAGAGGAAAATGAGGCTTGGCAGAGGGAGGGTGGTAAAGCTACCTAAGTTTGTACAGCTAGCAAGCAGTGGCTGTGGAATTTGAATACTGGCCAGTTGGACCCTAGAGTCTAGCGCATCACTACTGCTGACCTTCCCCATCATGTAATCCTTGGGGCCTCTTCTGCCCATGCTTTCCAAAGAGCCCAGTAGTACCCTTCCTATCTGGTGCTAACAATGTTACTCCCCAGAACCCAGAAGAAAAAATGGACATTCCTCAGCTTCTTTCTGGGTTGTCTTAAATGGAAAACAAACACAACCTGTTGACATGCTGATATTCACTGTGTCAAAGTGAAGTGCTGGTGGTTTAAGGGTTACCTTTGCCAATGTAGATGTGTGCCCTCCAGCCCTCCTCCAGAGAGTAGCTTCCTGATTTGCCCAGCTCCGTTCTTTTACTTTTCTGCTGTGAGCAATGTCATCGATCTCCAGACCAGAGTCTCCAGCAGCACATATACCATCACTGGGTGAATTACAAAGAGGGAGCCCTGCTAGGGGGACAAACACAGGGAAAAGTGTGCCTTTCTCAGGGATGATGCAAACCCAAGCCAGAACACAGAGCTTAGGAAATGGGGATTACAGAGTGTATTTCAGGTCCCACTCCCTTCCCTCCAGCACCCTAGTGGAGGAGACATCTACTTAATCTTCTACCGCCTTGGAGCAGCCTTGCTCCAAGCCCACCACCCCTAACCTACAAGGCTCTCCTCCTCTTTTGACTTTGAAGGACTCCTTGTGTATTGGAGCTTTAGAAAATGGTTCCCTAAGAAATCATCCCTGGATTTCTCCCCAAGTAGATAATAAGATATTGAGAGCAAGGCTGATCAGGTATCTATTGCTGTACTTCTCATAGGACCTAGCACTGGTCTGGGTGCCTAGGAACCAGTCAATAATAAATATGGAAAGAGACAGAATTGTGGTCTGTGGAGGGGAAGGGCCACACAAAAATGGACATTGTCTGTCCCCAGAAATGATGCTACATGAACATTCAGCAACATCTGCCTATATCTTATCCATTCCACCTCACCACATCCATTCTGTAACACCCTGACACCCAGGCTCAGCCTTCTTATATATCCCAAGTCTCCCCACTTCATAGGGAGAAAAAAAAAAAAAAAAAAGAAGTCCAAACCTTATTAAAGGCAAATTCTCCTTGGAAACCGCAAAGACTGTGATCAGCCTAACTCTGATCAAGTGGATTTGAGTATCTTTTGTTGTTCTCTTTGAGCCCAGGGGTGAGTGTTGGAGTGATTGGCATTTTCCTAATATCCACAGGAACCTCTGCCCACCAGGGCCCAGGTAACTCAACCACGTCTGTGTGTGCTCACTGTAGCAGGAAACACAGACTCTGTCTATAAAACAGGAGAATACCTCAGGGAAATGAATACTCCTGAGAACGGCAAGGTTCATATCTTGAAACTACATTCACAGGCACTGAGGAAATCTATATTAATCAACTGAAATGGAAGGCCATTTTATTTCAGAGTCAGACTGGAGTCAATAGCTGAAAGGATTTTCAAGCAATAGATTCTATTAAGCACTGAATTAGGTACCCAAGTGCTAGAGGATGGTGGGATAGAGTCCTGTGGGATGAGAAAGGAAAGAGAGTATTCTCGGGTGTTTAAAGAACTATTAAGGAAAAGAGAAGAAAGCCCTACACTCTTCCAGTCCTAATCTATGTTGAAATTCTTTCTTCCTTGGGATTTTGAAAAATTGGGGTAACATGCACACAACATAAAATATACCATCTTAACCATTTTTAGGTGTTCAGTTCAGTTGGGTTAAGAGATCCCCATTATTGTACAATCTCTAGAACCGTTTTCATCTTATAAAACTGAAACTCTGTACCCTCATTTCCCCTGCCATTCAGCCCTTGTCACCCACTCTTTCTGTGTCTATATTTTGACAACTCTAGGAACTTCAGAGAAGTGGAATCACACACTTCCTTGGGACTTTTATACACACAGTAGAGTCCATTTCTTACAAACATTTCTGGTTATAATGCCCAAATTGAGTCACAAAAGACTCCCTTTAGCAAATCCCTTAACTCCTAATAGATTTGGTCTGTAAGAAGGCTTTCTTCTTCTGCCCCTTAAGTGTGAGTGATTTCTTCAGCCTCTATCCTGGTTCCTCTGTTCTTCTCACTCTACAGGTCGTTCTGAGCAATTCTACCCATAAGCTTTATGGCTTCAGCCTCCTGAATTCTGTATCCTAGGTCTCCCTCCTGTGCTCTACACCAATATGTTCAACTGACTACTGGGGACCTACACTCGGATGTATCCTAGGTTCCTCAGACCTGACATGTCCAAAGCTGAACACATCACCCATCCCAGTGCAATCTGCTCTTCCATTTGTGTTCCCTAGGTCAGAGAATGGCAATACCATCCACTTGACTGTCCAAGCAAGAAACTTAGGACCATCTTTATCTCCTACCTCTCCACCAATCCTAGCATCCACTCAGTCATCAAGGCCTATGGATCTAGTCTTCTCCATTTCGTGCAACATCTGAGAATGATGATACAAGGAAAGCATAATTCACTCTGCATAGAAAGTAGGCAGAGCAGGCCTCAGAGAGCAGATGCTCCAGTCAAGTACTGAAGAATGAGGAGAAATATATCCAATGAACAGGTGGCTGGATCACTGCAGGCAGACAAAGTAACCCCTATACAGCTACATAGAGAAGAAAGAGCATTTGCAGAGAACATCAAATAGTTCAGCGTCCCTGGAGCATAGCGTGAAAGCTGGGAAACATGAACGGTTCGTGGAGTGCTTTGAATTCTGTGTTGGAGTCATATTTTGCAATGGAACAGCAATAAAAACCCCGTCATGGATCACAGATTTGTTATGGCAATGGGGCTTGCATAACTCAACGAGCCATGCCCTGCAGGGCCACCCAAGATGGATGAGTCACAGTGAAGAGTTCTGACAAAATGTGATCTACTACAGAAGGAAATGACAACCCACTCCAGTATTCTTGCCTGGAGAATCCCATGGACAATGGAGTCTGGTGGGCTACCATCCATGGGATCGCAAGGAGTCAGACATGACTGAAGTGACTTAGCATGCATGCATGCACTCAGTCTTCACCCCTAGCATTAACTTCCCATCCTCCAATCTCACATCAGTACTTGCCCTTAGCCGAATTTAGCTGGAAGTCCACTATTATGGAAGTCTGGGAAATGTAGTCTGCAGAGTTCAGTCCACCTGTGACACAGAGCACATCAGGAGATGAGCAAGGAATAAATTGAAACGTGATGTAGGCACAAGACCAGTATGCTTAGTACTTGAAAAGATCTGCCAGCCATTATTTTTCAATTTACCAACAGTACAGTCCTCTTCTTCCCCTAGAACAATGGAGACCCAGCAGCCAGGCAGTACCTGTGAGAACATGAGCCTCTTAAAAGCACCTATTAGGATGTCCTGCTGTACAAAAAGGGCTGAGTATTTCAAAGGGTATCAAGTTCCAAGGGCAGGCGTCCAAGTAGGAGTTTCTGGCTGAATCTCTGTCAAACATATATCCATTCTGTGCCCTTGTTGGAAACTTTAGGATCATTATCTGAGCATCTTTAAGGTAACTGACATCAATTTCATGGTCTTCCCAACTAAGCCTCTCTCTTCCCTATGCCTCCATCCCATCCTCCACTGTACCTCGCCCGGTCTGGGGCACCCAAGCCCTGCTCTGCTACCTTTTCTAAACTACTGTCATGGATTAAAAAAAAGATCCCAAAGACACTGTGACCAGCTACAGTGCCTTTTTGTGGCAAGTATTCAATAAGCATCTGTTGAGTGAATGAAACACCAAGAAAACTGAAAACTGGTCATGAGAAACTAGCTCGTGTTTCCTAAAAGTACTGGATTGAGGTAGGCCTTTTACCAGTTGTACATAGGGAAGCACAACCCTGCCATGTCCTGCGCAGCAGAGGAGTTCTGAGCAGGGGACAGGTCAGTGTAGTGTAGTTGCCTTTACTAGCTCCCCGTTTTCAACATGTGAAGCTATCGGTTTTCCACTCTGGTCACATTTCTTTGGCTCGGGAAAATTCTCTCAGGTTCTGACTCCCACCATCTGCTTGGCATCCTTTCATTCTTGACTGGTTCCCTTCATACCTGAATTCTCCCCCTCTGAGCTCTCTTCTGGCTTGACAACCTAGATGAACCATTGATATGCCTGCATTTTGGTTTCAGTCTTTGGAAGAGTTGGATGACTCACATTTCAAACACTGCCCTTCACCATGGGTGAGGTTGACCCACCCCATGCCTAGTTGAAGCTCCTGACATGACATCCCCATCTAGAGCAGATGGGAATATAAGATGAGTGCATGGAGTTACTGCTTTGTGTGACCACCTGAGAAAGTCACATCTTGGAGAGGAAGTGAAGCAATGAGCCACTGCACTCTCTTGCAATCTAGAAATGGACAGTTCAGGGAAGGATTAAAGGGATTTCCTGTAAACCCCCCAGAGATACATGAATGCTCTGCATCTCTTAAGAGTTTCAACACCACAATCTGCTGATTCAGTCTATGGTGAAAGATAAGGTACATTCAACAGCCCCATATGTAAGCAGCTAAAAATAGCTCAGAGAAGACCAGTTCTGAGATGGTCTCAGTGGACTCCACAATGAATAGACACTGTGTCCAAATCTCTCAGTCTTTTGGAAATTCAGAGACATCTACATGGTGTTATTTTGTCACCCACCAACACTTTTTACTGCACCACAACACCTACTAAAACAGTGGACGAGATGGGCAAGTATATGAAACAACTAGAGGACTGGTGTTAACCTCTGGGATTGGTTGGGCCTAAGCCTTAACCATTCTTGCACCCTGCTTTACTCCTGTAGAATTTCAAGCCATGGCATGTGCCTTTATGTCTGGGCCCCAGGAGACTTCTGACTAATGGACACTTTTACAAATGAAGTCTTTATGTAGCTGACCACACAGCCCAAGCCAATCTTGAGTTGCCACTCATACCGCTTTGCTGTAGGAGCCATGTTTCTCAGGAAACCTCACAATCAAACTGGGATTAGGGGAAAATTCTAAGAGTAAAGAATCCTATTATTCATGTGGCATAATACTGCCTTTGCAATTGTACCCCAGCTGTGCCAACCACTGCTACCAAAATCATCAAGGAAATTTTCTGTCTCTAAGGACTTGACATCAATTCAGTCTCTCACTAGAAAGCCATGTTTGTATCCCTGCTTTGGAGGGTACCACTCAAAGTTCTCCACTTTTGCATCTACCTATCACCATTGGCAGATGGGTGGTCAGATGCATCCTTTAAATGAGCTCTTGGAGGCATCCCTCTGTGCTACGCCTACTATGCACAGCAGGGACATGTTTCCTAACCTAGTGGACTTAAGAGTCACATGGAGAAAGTCACTGAATTGCCACGACGAATGCTCCATTTCAGAGCAATCAGTTTTCTCTGTAGCACTTCTGTCACTCCACTGACTGGTCAGAACTTAGAAGATAGACAGGCCAACCAACAGAAATTCTAGGCTCCCCTTCTGGTGGGTCTAGGATGAGAACAAGAAGGATGTGGGCTAGTCCAGGGGGAGCTTGTCCTCCTGCCTTTGCCCCCAACTGAAGAGTGGCTACCTGAAGCCCCTAAAAGACATGATCTGCTTTTTCCTTCTACTAATCCTGGGGTTCTTCATTTCTTCCTTTTCTAGTTGCTTTAAGTGTAGAGTTAGGTTATTTATTTGACTTTTTTCTTGTTTCTTGAGGAATGCCTGTATTGCTATGAACCTTCCCCTTAGCACTGCTTTTACAGTGTCCCACAGGTTTTGGGTTGTTGTGTTTTCATTTTCATTCGTTTCTATGCAAATTTTGATTTCTTTTTTAATTTCTTCTGTGATTTGTTGGTTATTCAGCAGCATGTTGTTCAGCCTTCATATGTTGGAATTTTTAATAGTTTTTCTCCTGTAATTGAGATCTAATCTTACTGCATTGTGGTCAGAAAAGGTGCTTGGAATGATTTCAATTTTTTTTTTTTTAATTTACCAAGGCTAGATTTATGGCCCAGGATGTGATCTATCCTGGAGAAAGTTCCATGTGCAGTTGAGAAAAAGATGAAATTCATTGTTTTGGGATAAAATGTCCTATAGATATCAGTTAGGTCTAACTGACCTATTGTATCATTTAAAGTTTGTGTTTCCTTGTTAATTTTCTGTTTAGTTCATCTATCCATAGGTGTGAGTGGGGTATTAAAGTCTCCCACTATTTTTGTGTTATTGTTAATTTCCCCTTTCATACTTGTTAGCATTTGTCCTACGTATTGTAGTGCTCCTATGTTGGGTGCATATATATTTATAATTATTATATCTTCTTCTTGAATTGATTCTTTGTTCATGATGTAGTGTCCTTCTTTGTCTCTTTTCACAGCCTTTGTTTTAAAGTCTATTTTATCTGATATGAGTATTGCTACTCCTGCTTTCTTTTGGTCTCTGTTTGCATGGAATATCTTTTTCCAGCCCTTCACTTTCTGTCTCTATGTGTCCTTTGTTTCGAGGTGGGTCTCTTGTAGACAACATATATAAGGGTCTTGTTTTTATGTCCATGCAGCCAGTCTTTGTCTTTTGGTTGGGGCATTCAAACCATTTACGTTTAAGGTAATTATTGATAGGTATGATCCCATTGCCATTTACTTTACTGTTTTGGGTTCGAGTTTATACACCTTTTGTGTGTGTCCTGTCTAGAGAAGATCCTTTAGCATTTGTTGGAGAGCTGGTTTGGTTGTGCTGAATTCTCTCAGCTTTCGCTTGTCTGTAAAGCTTTTGATTTCTCCTTCATATTTGAATGAGATCCTTACTGGGTACAGTAATGTAGGATCTAGGTTATTTTCTTTCATCACTTTAAATATGTCCTGCCATTCCCTCCTGGCCTGAAGAGTTTTTATTTATTTATTTTTTTAGTTCTTTTTTTTTTTAATTTTAAATTTCTTTTTTAACTTTACAATATTGTATTGGTTTTGCCATATATCAAAATGAATCCCCCACAGGTATACATATGTTCCCCATCCCGAGCCCTCCTCCCTCCTCCCTCCCCATACCATCCCTCTGGGTCGTCCCAGGGCACCAGCCCCAAGCATCCAGTATCGTGCATCGAACCTGGACTGGCGACTCGTTTCATATATGATATTATACATGTTTCAATGCCATCCTCCCAAATCATCCCACCCTCTCCCTCTCCCACAGAGTCCAAAAGACTGTTCTATACATCAGTGTCTCTTTTGCTGTCTCGTATACAGGGTTATTGTTATTATCTTTCTAAATTCCATACATGTGTGTTAGTATACTGTATTGGTGTTTTTCTTCCTGGCTTACTTCACTTTGTATAATAGGCTCCAGTTTCATCCACCTCATTAGAACTCATTCAAATGTATTCTTTTTAATGGCTGAGTAATACTCCATTGTGTATATGTACCACTGCTTTCTTATCCATTTGTCTGCTGATGGACATCTAGGTTGCTTCCATGTCCTGGCTATTATAAACAGTGCTGCAATGAACATTGGGGTACACGTGCCTCTTTCAATTCTGGTTTTCTCAGTGTGTATGCCCAGCAGTGGGATTGCTGGGTCATAAGGCAGTTCTATTTCCAGTTTTTTTAAGGAATCTCCACACTGTTCCCCATAGTGGCTGTACTAGTTTGCATTCCCACCAACAGTGTAAGAGGGTTCCCTTTTCTCCACACCCTCTCCAGAATTTATTGCTTATAGACTTTTGGATCGCAACCATTCTGACTGGCGTGAAATGGTACCTCATAGTGGTTTTGATTTGCACTTCTCTGATAATGAGTGATGTTGAGCATCTTTTCATGTGTTTGCTAGCCATCTGTATGTCTTCTTTGGAGAAATGTCTATTTAGTTCTTTGGCCCATTTTTTGATTGGGTCATTTATTTTTCTGGAATTGAGCTGTAGGAGTTGCTTGTATATTTTTGAGATTAGTTGTTTCTCAGTTGCTTCATTTGCTATTATTTTCTCCCATTCTGAAGGCTGTCTTTTCACCTTGCTTATAATTTCCTTTGTTGTGCAGAATCTTTTAAGTTTAATTAGGTCCCATTTGTTTATTTTTGCTTTTATTTCCAATATTCTGGGAGGTGGATCACAGAGGATCCTGCTGTGATGTATGTCGGAGAGTGTTTTTCCTATGTTCTCCTCTACGAGTTTTATAGTTTCGGTCTTATGTTTAGATCTTTAATCCATTTTGAGTTTATTTTTGTGTATGGTGTTAGAAACTGTTCTAGTTTCATTCTTTTACAAGTGGTTGACCAGTTTTCCCAGCACCACTTGTTAAAGAGATTGTCTTTAATCCATTGTATATCCTTGCCTCCTTTGTCAGAGATAAGGTGTCCATATGTGTGTGGATTTATCTCTGGGCTTCCTATTTTGTTCTGTTGATCTATATTTCTGTTTTTGTGCCAGTACCATACTGTCTTGATGACTGCAGCTTTCTAGTAGAGCCTGAAGTCAGGCAGGCTGATTCCTCCAGTTCCATTCTGCTTTCTCAAGATTGCTTTGGCTATTCGAGGTTTTTTGTATTTCCATACAAGTGAAATTATTTGTTCTAGCTCTGTGAAAAATACCGTTGGTATCTTGATAGGGATTGCATTGAATCTATAGATTGCTTTGGGTAGTATACTCATTTTCACTATATTGATTCTTCTAATCCATGAACACAGTATATTTCTCCATCTATTAGTGTCCTCTTTGATTTCTTTCACCAGTGTTTTATAGTTTTCTATATATAGGTCTTTAATTTCTTTAGGTAGATATATTCCTAAGTATTTAATTCTTTTCGTTGCAATGGTGAATGAAATTGTTTCCTTAATTTCTCTTTCTATGTTCTCATTATTAGTGTATAGGAATGCAAGGGATTACTGGGTGTTGATTTTATATCTTGCATCTTTACTATATTCATTGATTAGTTCTAGTAATTTTCTGGTGGAGTCTTTAGTGTTTTCTATGTAGAGGATCATGTCATCTGCAAACAGTGAGAGTTTTACTTCTTCTTTTCCAATTTCGATTCTTTTTATTTCTTTTTCTGCTGTGATTGCTGTGGCTAAAACTTCCAAAACTATGTTGAATAGTAGTGGTGAAACTGGGCACCCTTGTCTTGTTCCTGACTTTAGAGGAAATGCTTTCAATTTTTCACCATTGAGGATAATGTTTGCTGTGGGTTTGTCATATATAGCTTTTATTAAGTTGAGGTATGTTCCTTCTATTCCTGCTTTCTGGAGAGTTTTTATCAAAAACAGATGTTGAATTTTGTCAAAGGCTTTCTCTGCATCTATTGAGATAATCATATGGCTTTTATGTTTCAATTTGTTAATGTGCTGTATTACATTGATTGATTTGCAGATATTGAAGAATCCTTGCATCCCTGGGATAAAGCCCACCTGGTCATGGTGTATGATCTTTTTAATGTGTTGTTGGATTCTGATTGCTAGAATTTTGTTAAGGATTTTTGCATCTATGTTCATCAGTGATATTGGCCTGTAGTTTTCTTTTTTTTGTGGTATCTTTGTCAGGTTTTGGTTTTAGGGTGTTGGTGGCCTCGTAGAATGAGTTTGGAAGTTTACCTTCCTCTGCAATTTTCTGGAAGAGTTTGAGTAGGATAGGTGTTAGCTCTTCTCTCAATTTTTGGTAGAATTCAGCTGTGAAGCTGTCTGGACCTGGGCTTTTGTTTGCTGGAAGATTTCTGATTACAGTTTCAATTTCCATGCTTGTGATGGGTCTGTTAAGATTTTCTATTTCTTCCTGGTCCAGTATTGGGCAGTTGTACTTTTCTAAGAATTTGTCCATTTCTTCCACGTTGTCCATTTTATTGCCATATAATTGCTGATAGTAGTCTCTTATGATCCTTTGTATTTCTGTGCTGTCTGTTGTGATCTCTCCATTTTCATTTCTAATTTTATTGATTTGATTTTTCTCCCTTCGTTTCTTGATGAGTCTGGCTAATGGTTTGTCAATTTTATTTATCCTCTCAAAGAACCAGCTTTTGGCTTTGTTGATTTTTGCTATGGTCTCTTTTCTTTCTTTTGCATTTTTTTCTGCCCTAATTTTTAAGATTCCTTTCCTTCTACTAATCCTGGGGTTCTTCATTTCTTCCTTTTCTAGTTGCTTTAAGTGTAGAGTTAGGTTATTTATTTGACTTTTTCTTGTTTCTTGAGGAATGCCTGTATTGCTATGAACTTTCCCCTTAGGACTGCTTTTACAGTGTCCCACAGGTTTTGGGTTGTTGTGTTTTCATTTTCATTCGTTTCTATGCATATTTTGATTTCTTTTTTAATTTCTTCTGTGATTTGTTGGTTATTCAGCAGCATGTTGTTCAGCCTCCGTATGTTGGAATTTTTAATAGTTTTTCTCCTGTAATTGAGATCTAATCTTACTGCATTATGGTCAGAAAAGATGCTTGGAATGACTTCAATTTTTTTTAATTTACCAAGGCTAGATTTATGGCCCAGGATGTGATCTATCCTGGAGAAGGTTCCATGTGCATTTGAGAAAAAGGTGAAATTCATTGTTTTGGGGTGAAATGTCCTATAGATATCAATTAGGTCTAACAGGTCTATTGTATCATTTAAAGTTTGTGTTTCCTTGTTAATTTTCTGTTTAGTTCATCTATCCTAGGTGTGAGTGGGGTATTAAAGTCTCCCACTATTTTTGTGTTATTGTTAATTTCTCCTTTCATACTTGTTAGCATTTGTCTTGCATATTGTAGTGCTCCTATGTTGGGTGCATATATATTTATAATTTTTATATCTTCTTCTTAAATTGATCCGTTGATCATTATGTACTGACCTTCTTGTCTCTTTTCACAGCCTCTGTTTTAAAGTCTATTTTATCTGATATGAGTATTGCTACTCCTGCTTTCTTTTGGTCCCTATTTGCATGGAAAATCTTTTTCCAGCCCTTCACTTTCTGTCTGTATGTGTCCCCTGTTTTGAGGTGGGTCTCTTGTAGACAACATATGTAGGGGTCTTGCTTTTGTATCCATTCAGCCAGTCTTGTCTTTTAGTTGGGGCATTCAACCCATTTACGTTTAAGGTAATTATTGATAAGTATGATCCCGTTGCCATTTACTTTATTGTTTTGGTTTCGAATTTATACACCCTTTTTGTGTTTCCTGTCTAGAGAATATCCTTTAGTATTTGTTGGAGAGCTGGTTTGGTGGTGCTGAATTCTCTCAGCTTTTGCTTGTCTGTAAAGCTTTTGATTTCTCCTTCATATTTGAATGAGATCCTTGCTGGGTACAATAATATGGGCTGTAGGTTATTTTCTTTTATCACTTTAAGTATGTCTTGCCATTCCCTCCTGGCTTGAAGAGTTTCTATTGAAAGATCAGCTGTTATCATATGGGAACCTGCCTGTGTGTTATTTGTTGTTTTTCCCTTGCTGCTTTTAATATTTGTTGTTTGTGTTTGATCTTTGTTAATGTGATTAATATGTGTCTTGTGGTTGTTTTGCCTCGGGCTTATCCTGTGTGGGACTCTCTGGGTTTCTTGGACTTGGGTGGTTATTTCCTTCCCCACTTTAGGGAATTTTTCAGCTATTATCTACTCAAGTATTTTTCTCATGGTCTTTCTTTTTGTCTTCTTCTTCTGGGACTCCTATGATTCAAATGTTTGGGCATTTAACATTGCCCTAGAGGTCTCTGAGATTGTCCTCATTTCTTTTAATTCATTTTTCTTTTTTCCTCTCTGATTCATTTATTTCTACCATTCTATCTTCTACCTCACTAATCCTATCTTCTGCCTCCGTTATTCCACTGTTGGTTCCCTCCAGAGTGTTTGTGATCTCATTTATTGCATTATTCATTATATATTGACTCTTTTTTTATTTCTTCTAGGTCCTTGTTAAACCTTTCTTGAATCTTTGCAATTCTTGTCTCCAGGCTGTTTATCTGTGATTCCATTTTGTTTTCAAGATTTTGGATCATTTTCACTATCATTATCTGGAATTCTTTATCAGGTAGATTCCCTATCTCTTCCTCTTTTGTTTGCTTTGATGGGCATGTATCCTGTTCCTTTACCTGCTGGGTATTCCTCTGTCTCTTCATCTTGTTTATATTGCTGTGTTTGGGGTGGCCTTTCTGTATTCTGGCAGTTTGTGGTGTTCTCTTTATTGTGGAGTTTCCTCACTGTGGGTGGGGTTGTATCGGTGGCTTGTCAAGGTTTCCTGGTTAGGGAAGCTGGTGTAGGTGGAGCTGGATTTCTTCTCTCTGGTGTGCAATGAAGTGTCTAGTAATGAGTTATGAGATGCCAATGGGTTTGGATTGACTTTGGGCAGCCTGTATATTGAAGCTCAGGGCTATGTTCCTGTGTTGCTGGAGAATTTGTGTGGTATGTCCTGCTCTGGAACTTGTTGGCCCTTGGGTGGTACTTGGTTTCAGTGTAGGTAGGTATGGAGGCGTTTGATGAGCTTCTATTAATTAATGTTCCCTGAAGTCAGGAGTTCTCTTGTGTTCTCAGGACTTGGACTTAATCCTCCTGCTTCTGGTTTTCAGTCTTATTTTTACAGTAGCCTCAAGACTTCCCCATCTATACAGCACTGTTGATAAAACATCTAGGTTAAAGATGAAAAGTTTCTCCACAGTGAGGGACACTCAGAGAGGTTCAGAGTTACATGGAGAAGAGAAGAGGGAGGAGGGAGATGAGAAGAGGTGACCTGGATGAGATGAGCTGGAATCAAAAGAGGAGGGAGCAAGCTAGCCAGTAATCACTTCCTTATGTGTGCTCCACAGTCTGGACTGCTCAGAGATGTTCACAGAGTTACACAGAGAAGAGAAGAGGAAGGAAGGAGACAGAGGTGGCCAGGGTGATAAATGGGGGAATCAAAAGGAGAGATACAGATCCAGCCAGTAATCAGTTCTCTAATTGTTCTCCACTGTCTGGAACACACAGTGAGATTTACAGAGTTGGGTAGAGCAGAGAAGGGGGAGGGAGGAGATAGAGGCAACCTGGTGGAGAAAAAGGAGAGTCCAAAGGGGGAGAGAGCAGTCAAGCCGGTAATCTCGCTCCCAAGTAAAAATGGGTACTGAAGACAGGGTTCCTAAAGGTACAAAATTAATAACAAATACCAAAATGCAAAGATTAAAAATATAGAGGTTGGGTTTTCAAAAATATGATATTAAAGAAAAAAAAGTCTCAAAATTATAAAAAAAAAATATATGTATATATATGAAGTTTGCTTTAAAAAAATAGGGTCTCTCTCTTTTTTTTTTCAACGTAATAGTAGGTTATAAAAATGAAAATTAAAGGAGTAATAGAGGACTTAAAAATTATAAAAATTAAAAAAAATAAAGAATGATAGTAAAAATAGTAAAAACATATATAGGACTTTCTCCGGTGTTGTTGTGGACAGTGTGGGGTCCATTCAGTCTCAGATAATTCCTTGATCTAGCTTATATTTCTCAAGATCTATAGGCCCCTTCCTATGTATTTGGTACTAACTACAGGGTTTTAATCTATTGCACCTGTCACATCCAAGGAAGTTCCCTCTGTTTTAGCTTCTTCTGTTTGCTGGTCTCTACAGTGTCTAATTTCTGCCCTGACACAAGGGGGTGGTGGTAGACACTTTCTTAGGCTCACTTGTTCAGTCGTGCTGTGGGGAGGGAGGGACACTGCCAACAGATAACACTGGTGTGTGCTTGCAGTGACTCGGACACACTGGCTATGCCCCCACTCACAGCGTGTGTGCTATCCCTGTCTACACTGCTTAGGCTCTAGGTTGCTCTGCAGGGAACTGTCTGAGGCCAGCCCTGGGTTGTATGCACTTCCCAAGTCTAAGTCGCTTAGGTTCAGGTACTCAGGTAGTCCTCAGAGGTGCAGATTCGGTTGGGCCTGTGTTTTGTGTCCTTCCCAGGTCTGAGCAGCTCAGGTGACCAGGTGTTTGGCAAGCATGGTCGCTGCAACTTACTGCCTCCCCCTTCTGTGCTGCTCAGTTTTCTGGGTGTACAACCAGCAGCACACCTTCTCAGGCGGATGTTGACCATCCAGAATCCCAAGAAGTCTTAGTTAGCAAAGAAGCCTGCTTGCAGTTTGGTAAATAATGCCTCTCTGGGGCTGTCATTGCCCCCTTCTGGCTCTGGCTGCCTGTCACCAGAGGGGGATGGTCTGCAGCCGGCTAGCTCTGCTCAGTCTGTTGTTCTGTGAGCAGGTCTGGCGGTGTCCTAGGTTACGGCTTTGTGCGTGGTAGCTATCCCACAGTCTGGTTTGCCATCCCAAGTTAGTTCCCTCAGATTGCCCTCAGGGCATTCAGGCCCAGTCCTTACTCTAAGCAATGCAGCGTGCGCCTCCCTGCCCAGCCCCCGCTTGCTAGTGGCGGATGCAGGCATCTGTGCTGCTTCTCCACTGGGGGAGTTACCGTTGGGCATGTAATCTGTGGGTTTTAATTATTTATTTATTGTTTCCTCCTGGTTATGTAGCCTTCTGTGGTTCCAAGGCTCGCCACAGACTTGGCAGTGTGAGTGTATCTTGGTGTTTGGAAACTTCTCTCTTTTTTAAGACTCCCTTTCCAAAAGCTTCTTGATGAAAGTGAAAGTGGAGAGTGAAAATGTTGGCTTAAAGCTCAACATTCAGAAAATAAAGATCATGGCATCCAGTCCCATCACTTCATGGGAAATAGATGGGGAAACAGTGGAAACAGTGGCAGACTTTATTTTTCTGGGCTCCAAAATCACTGCAGATGGTGACTGCAGCCATGAAATTAAAAGATGCTTACTCCTTGGAAGGAAAGTTATGACCAACCTAGATAGCATATTGAAAAGCAGAGACATTACTTTGCCAAAAAAGGTCCATCTAATCAAGGCTATGGTTTTTCCTGTGGTCATGTATGGATGTGAGAGTTGGACTGTGAAGAAAGCTTTTCGCCGAAGAATTGATGCTTTTGAACTGTGGTGTTGGAGAAGACTCCTGAGAGTCCCTTGGACTGCAAGGAGATCCAACCAGTCCATTCTGAAGGAGATCAGCCCTGGGATTTCTTTGGAAGAAATGATGCTGAAGCTGAAACTCCAGTACTTTGGCCACCTCATGCAAAGAGTTGACTCATTGGAAAATACTCTGATGCTGGGAGGGATTGGGAGCAGGAGGAGAAGGGGACAGCAGAAGATGAGATGGCTGGATGGCATCACTGACTTAATGGACGTGAGTCTGAGTGAACTCCGGGAGTTGGTGATGGACAGGGAGGCCTGGCATGCTGCGATTCATGGGGTCACAAAGAGTCGGACACGACTGAGTGACTGAACTGAACTGAACTCCCGGGACAGAGCTCTGTCCCTACATCTTTTGTCCCTCTTTTTGTCTTTTATATTTTTTTTCTACCTCCTTTCGAAGACAATGGGCTGCTTTTCTGGGTGTCTGATGTCCTCTGCCAGCATTCAAAAGTTGTTTTGTAGAATTTACTCAGAATTCAAATGTTCTTTTGATGAATTTGTGGGGGAGAAAGTGGTCTCCCCGTCCTATTCCTCCGCCATCTTAGGACCACCTCCCCACTCCAGTTTTCTTGCCTGGGAAATCCCATGGACAGAGGAGCCTGGCAGGCTACAGTCCATGGGGTTGCACAGAATCGGACACGACTGAAGCAACTTAGCACACACACTGAATTATGATGAGGGATCCATAGGACAATCCAGGGGAAATTGTTCCAAGCAGGAAGAACAACAGGTGTGAAGACCCTGACTCAGGAATGAGTGGTGCTTGCTTCCATTGTAGTGGTTAAGAGGGCAGTTTCTGAACGCAGTCCACTTGGAATCAGTACTGACCCAGCCATCTGCTCTGTGACCCTAGGCAAATCATTTCATTTCTCTGTGCTTAAGTTTTCTTATCTTTAAATTAGGGATAAAAGTAGAACTGGCATCACGAGTAGAAGCTTAAGTGAGATAATGCATATAAAGTGTTAAGCACAGGGCTGGAACATAGTAAGTTACAAATAAATTTCACCTATTGCTACCATTATTTTATTAAAATTCGATATTTCTTAAGATTTGATTTTGTAAGCTACTTCACTAAGGTATGATCAACACACAAAAAGCTGTACATATGTAATGTATGTAACTTGATGAGCATGGGAATAAGTATACGCTCATGAAGTCATCACGGTAATCAAGGCCATAAAATTTCCATCACCTCCAAAAGTTTCTTTTGCTCCCTTTACTTTTTAAAATTTATTTAAAAAAAAAAAAAAAAGCTTTTCTCTTGCAGTAAGGGCATTTAACATGCAACCTACATTTTAGCAGAATTTTAAGTATGCGATTGCAATATTGTTACCTGTAGACCCCAGGTTGTATGGTAGCTCTCCTGAACTTATTTATCTTGTATAACTGAAACTTTGTACCCTTGACCGACACCTCTCTATTTTCCCCTCCTCTAACTCCTGGTAACCACTAGTTTCCTCTCTGGTTCTTTGAGTTTTACTATTTTGGATTTCTCATGAAAGCGGGATTGTGCGGTATTTGTTTTTCTGTCTGGTTTATTTCATTTAGTATAATGTCCCCCAGGTCCATCCATGTTGTCAAAAATTTCCTTTTTTCAGGATGCATAATATTCTACCCTGTGAACACACCACACTTTGTTCATCCATTCTTCTGTTGACAGACATTCAGGTTGTTTCCACAACTTTGCCACTACTCACAGTAGTTGCTACGATGAACATGAGAGGGCAGGTATGTCTATGAGGTCCTGAAAGTAATTCCTTTGGATGTACCTGGGTATGGACTTTCCAAATAAATGGTAGTTTTCTTTTTCTTTTTTTTTTTGAGGAATCACCATATTGTTTTCCACAGTTGCTATACCAATTTACATTCTCATCTTATTATTGCTATTATTGACACCACTGCCTGTGGAAGGGATCAGTAACTATGGAGATCTTCCACTAAGTTGTGAATGGGAGAAAGTGCCCAGGGGCTGATTTTCCCTCCCCCTGGGCCCTCAGCTTTACATGGCTTGAAGTCCTCGAAGTGGACTTCTTCAAAACTCAGACTTTGTTCCAATTTATAACAAAACAATACAGTTACCCAACATCTCATGTGTCCTCTCAGCCCTGGATCACCCAGAACACTGTCCACCCTGAGAGACTGGGGTAGCAGGTAGAGAAACTACCCTTACTCTGAGGGCACAGCCATTCCTTTCAGCCTGGACTCCAGGGCTTAGGTCACTGCTCAATGCTTATATTCTGCATTAGAGCCCAAGGATAAGACACCAACTTGCTGCAGGGATTCATTTGATTCCCTTAACGAGACCCCAGTTCTCTTTCTGATTTGGAAAACTGAAGAGTTCCACCTTTACCTGAATGACAATGACCTTGACGTGATCACCACTACCTGTGCATGCTGATTGCCATTCTCTGGGACCAGCTCCGTGAGTCATCATTATGAAACTGGACCTCTAGAGGCTCACAGTTGTTTTTATTTCCTAGAAGGTAACAGATAAAAGTTGTACCTTAGCTGAGGCAAATTGACCATAATATGGTTTAACCAAAGCAGCATCCTGTATCTTCTAACACACAGTGGAATAGAAAAGAGTACAACATTGAACAGTGGTGTACCATATTTTTCAGAGTATGACATTTATCATCAGACTACCTTGGTTCAAATCCCAATTCTTCCAGTCACTACCTATATGACCCTGGGGTAAGTTACCTAAGCTTTCTGTATCTTAGTTTTATAATTTATAAAGTAGGAATAGAATAAGAATAGAACCATGGATGTAATAAATGCTCAATAAATATTACCTATTATTTTAATGATCAACAGCTTCTATGACCTCCTACACATACAGCCTGTTGTCTATCTGGATAGCATCACATTTTATTTACTGACCTGCTTTTAGAAAAAAAGCAAAAATAAAACAAAGCAAATATATTGTCTGGCAGGCTCAGTACTGCCTGTAGTGGCATCACCCTTGAACTCACACTGCAGATGCCGAAGTCCAGAAGCAGAATTCTTTTTTCCAGTTTTATTGAGGTATAATTGAAAAACACTGTATGTATTTAAGGTGTATGACACTATGGTTTAATATACATATACATTAAGAGATGATTACAACAATCAAGTTAATTCACACATCCATCATCTCACATAGTCATCTCTCTCTCTCTCTCTCCCCTTTCTTTTGGTGTAGTGGGAACACAATATCTATGCACTTGAAGTAGAAAGTAGAAAATTTCAAGTATACAGTACTATTTATATATTCAATTTCTATTTTTTAACGCCAAAAACATTTTGTATTGGGGAATAGCCAATTAGCAATGTTTTGATAGTTTCAGGTGAATAGTGAAGGGACTCAGGATACATATACACGTACCCATTCTCTCTCCAACCCCCTTCCCATCCAGGCTGGCACATAACAATGAGCAGAGTTCCATGTGCTATCCAGTAGGTTTCTGTTGGTTATCCATATCCAATATAGCAGTGTGGACTTCAGGAAGGTCATGTACAGTACTATTAGCTATAGTCACCATGCTGTTCATTAAATTCTCAGAACTTATTCCTTTTATAACTACAAGTTAGTAACCTTTGACTAACATCTCCCCATTTTTCACACCCCCAGCTCCATTAACCAATGTTCTACTCTCTTGTTTATATGTTCTGCTTTTTTAGATTCCAGAGGTGGAATTCTTGAACCAAATCCTGTCTAGCCTAGATGCCAACCATTCAGCTGTAATAACCCCTTAGATCAATTAACCGTAACTATAGATGTCTGAGGTTCACTAAATACTGCTGAGCATTAGTCCCCACTTCTCTGCCCTGACATGGCTAATGGGGGACCTCTTACCTAAGGGAAATGGGTTCCTCTAACCTATGACAATAGCCATGGCTATGAAGACTCTGCTAACTCTATTCAGTCTCTGGTCTATCAAACTAGGCCATAACTTGGTGAAGCTGATTCTTATAGCATCAAGGTATGGGGCCATTCTATCAGAATCCCAGTACTGGTGCCCACATTTCTGTCTGATTCTCTCGCAACATTTATGTGAACACCATCAAGGTCTTTGTTTGCAAAAGAAAGCTACTGACCATCAGAACTCTCTTAGAGGTATGTTGTTACTTCCTAGAATCCAGGTGTTTGGTGACAGAATACTCAGATCACTGAAGTCTAGAGCATCTTAAACACAGTGGCTGCTTACTGCTTCTTGACTCTCTAGACACATTAGACATTTACTTAAACTATGTGTTAGTCTCTCAGTAGTGTCTGATTCTTTGTGACCCCATGGATTGTAGCCCACCAGGCTCCTCTGTCCATGGAATTCTTCATGCAGAATACTGGAGTGGGTTGCCGTTCCGTTCTCCCAGGGGTCTTCCCCACCAAGGGATCAAACTTGGGTCTCTTGCATTGAAGGCAGATTCTTTACCCTATGAGCCACCAGGGAAGCCCACCCAACGCATTTATTTAAGAGACTAGCAAAGGAGTGGTTCCAATAAACTAAGAAATATATCTGTAAAAGGGCTTCCCAGGTGGCACTAGTGGTGAAGAATCTGCCTGCCAATGCAGGAGACACAAGAGACACAAGTTCAATCCCTGGATGGGAAAGATCCCCTGGAGGAGGGTATGGCAACTAACTCCAGTATTCTTGCCTGGAAAATTCCATGGACAGAGGAGTCTGGCAGGCTACTGCCCATGGGGTTGCAAAGAGCTGGACACGACTGAGCACTATTTGAAAAAGAAATGCTATATAATTTTTTAAAGCACCAAACTAGTGTCTCAAAAAAAGTTTGCACTTTTTTGAACTTCTCTAACACCTATTTATAGTTTGTTATTGTTTGTATTTTTGGTCATAATAGGGAGGACATACACATTGCTGTGCTTTAGGGCTTCTAAAGGTTTTAACCTAGCCCCTATGTGCCACATGACTCAAGTGCTTAGAGTTTTTCATCTGCTATATCCCAAACAGCTAGAATTTCCTAGGCGAACCTAGACTCTGGAGTACTATGGGATGGGGAGGCAAACTCACCCAAGGATATTTAGGTAACAGAGATTTAGCAGTTGTCAAGGTGCAACCAAAACTCACAGAGGTGGCTTAGCAGGGCCACAAGGAGTTGACTATGCGGAGAAGCATGTCACTGAGGTTCGTGGTCACTCATAGTTGGCCTTAGGATGTGAGGGGTTCTCACTTCCTGACATTATTCTAACTTCCAGTTGTTTGTGGCTCATCCCAACCCTAAATACAGGGCCTACAGGAAACTCTGCAACTGACATGACACTCCCCAGAATACCATGAACTCTGACACCTATATCTAAAGTCAAATATAGGTCCAAGCAACTCAAAGCCCAATTCTTCCACTCCTGACACCAAATGTTCCTGGGACACCATTAAGTTCAAGTTTCTTCCCAAAATGGCATATTTCATAGCTACAAAGTCATCCTTGTGATAGCAGTGGTTTCTTAACAACAACAACAAAAAAATTATGTTATATCGTGACTCTGACTCCCATCCACATCTGCATTCATTTATTTGTTCAATAACTGTGTATTAAGTGTTTATTGTTCTGGGTATTGTGGAAACAGTATTGAAATGGAATAATAAGGTCCTTGATCACATAGATGTGAAGGAGGGAAAAGAGGAGAAAACAAGCATATAAACAAATAGTTAAACACACAATCAATTTGTGGAGGCTGATAAATTTCAACAAAAAACATTAATGAACTGATGTGAAAAAGTCATTGGCAGAAGTCAGCTCCAGACAAAATGATCAAAAAGACTTTTTTGAGGAGGTAAGACCTGAAGGATGAAAAGGAACAAGCCATGCAAGGAACATGCAAGTAGACGGAAGAGTGGGTGCAAAGGCCCAATGGCAAGAAAGGGCCTAGGTTTCAGGAACAGAAAGAAGATGCTGAAATATGCTGAGTGAGTGGGAGACTGGTACAAAATGAAGATGTAAAGGTGGGCAGAGGATACCACCACCTTGTTTATCTTACAAGATCCTTTGCCTCTCTGGATGTTCCAGCCATCTGACCCAGCTTCATCCATCTGTATACCATCCACCTACAGACTGAGTCAAAGAGTTTAATCAGTCCAGTGCTAGAAGAATTTCTCTGCTGCTATTCCGCCTACCAGCCACATGATCCACCTACTTCACCACAGCAGAAGCTGCGTATAACATCTCCCTGTATTTCTGGTTTGGAAGCACCTCCTTTCATAATAACTCCAGTCCTGGCCTTCATTACTTTTTACATTTCTAATATCAGGGACATCTTGCAGCCAGTTTTTACCCTGGGGAGCTATAGGATGCCTAGAAAGGGCACTTTCTGGTAGGCCAAAGACCAGTCCAAAGAGAGACCTATTGGTTCTGGGCATGAGAGGGTAGAGAATTGATGGGGAACAATGTGGAAGACAATGTTTGGGTTATTTCTAGGCATGTATGCACCATGGAAGCTCAAGGATCCCTGCTTGTAAACTTTTAAGAATATCTATTACCTATAACTAAAGATTATCATACTAAGTGAAGTAAGTCAGAAAGGGAGAGACAAATACCATATGATATCACTTATACAAGGAAGCTAAAAGACGGCGCAAATGAACCTGTCTACAAGACAGAAACAGACTCATAGACACAGAGAACAGACCTGTGGTTGCCAAGGGGAGGGCCGTGGAGGGGGGATGGAATTGGAGTTTGGGATTAGTAGATGAAACTATTACATTTACAATGGATTAATTACAAGGTCCCACTGCATAGCATAGGGGACTATATTCAATATCCTGGGATAAACCACAATCAAAAAGAATACAAAAAGAATGTATATACATATATAAACATGTATATGTATATGTGTATAACTGCCACTCTGCTGTACAGCAGAAATTAACACAATGTTGTGAATCAACTACACTTCAACAAAAAAAGAGAGAAAAAAGACAGTGAATATCTATTATCAACCCTGTAGCTCTCTGACACTAGCTTTCCAGACATGTTCCTCTCTTCACTTAACCCATTAAATCTCATTTTCCATTTTGCACTCAGTGGCTCTCCCAGATAACCTAGGAATAAAATTATTAATATTTCATAGAGAGAGTAGGTATAGGGTTCATGTTGATTGTATGGTTAGATCTATGCCTGGCCTGATGGGAGGGTCACAGACAGTGGCCTGGTCTTAGGATTCTACCTCACATTCTACCTGGTCAGCAACAGGCCAAAATTCATAAAACCAACACACAAAAATCCTTGTATCCACCCCTTGCCAAAAAAAGTTTGGAAGAAAATAGTGTCTACACTGTTGTCCATTTTAATACTTCCAGAAGAACCATGATGGTGGTCATGGCATCTGATGAAAAACCACAGGAGTCATCTGTATCCTGGTGTAGTCATTACTCCAGGCTTCCTTCCCACCCCATCTCTGCATACACAACCTATCTCGCTCATCTTCGATCCCCATCTCCCTCAAATTCATACCTTGATTGTTTCTCTAAACTATGTGGATTAGAAACTTGAATTTGGACTGTCTTCATGACTCTGACCTGGAATTTCCTTAGGACAATTCTTCAAGTAACTTCTCCCAAACTCCATTCAGTACAATAATCATAATGAGGAAAGAGAAGAGGAGGAAGAGGGGAGTTAACATTCACTGAGCTACTACTACACATCAGGCATTGGGCTGAGCATTTCATGTTCATTATCTCATTTAATATTTTAAAATCCCTATGAAATACTTACTATCATTATTCTCATTTTATAGATGAGAAATGTGAGGCTCACTAAGGTTAAATGACTTATCAAAATCCTACTAGTAGACAGAGACACAAAAAGCTAGGGTTCCAGCCCAGATGCATTTGAATTCAGAACCTATACTCTCAACCATATTCTGTCACTGCTACATGCCCAGCCAGGCCTGCAGCAGAAGGGAAGTCAGACATTACAGGCACCTTTAATACTTCATTCCTTCTAAATGCAGTCAGTGTGATCATACCCAAGGTCATGGGCACTGCAGACAAGGATGCTACTGAGTGAATGAAGGAAAATGATTCAAAGTTTGCCTTTCTCCCACCTCTGCAAACCTCTTGTCTTGGTCCCTCTTCTGGGTCCCTTTGTATCTTGGGTTCTAGCTTTCATCCAGACCCATTTGTGTTTAGTGACCTTGTAGCACTAGATATTATCACTTCCAGGGACTTCCCTGGTGGTCCAGTGGTTAAGACTCTATGCTGCCAGTTCAAGGGGTATGGGTTCAATCCCTGGTACTGACCTCGGTGAGGCAGGAACAAGTGTTGGTGAGAAACAAGATCTTAATTCCCTGTCCAAGAATTGAACCTGAGTAGCCTGGATGAAAACTAGGAATCCTAGCCACAAGACCAGCAAAGGCTAGAGTTTAGAAGCCAGTTTTCCCTAGATCTTTGCCCCCTGCGAACAATACAGGTATCACAGAGGCAGAAACTGTAAATGCATGTACACAGTTTATTATTAAAGACATAGCACAACAAGTGGGAGAGCACAAAGAGAAACAGTTTGTTTAGATGAGACAGAAGCAAGGCAGAGATGCACACCTGGAGAGAAAGGGTGTGGGCTTCCCACCTAGTCAGGAGGAGTGCAGTAAAGAGGCGTTTAAGTCATTTATAGAGGACAGTTCTTCTGGGTCTTTGTCTACCTTTAGCCAATTATCTGGTTTCTTTTCCCACACCTGACCTACCCTGGTACACTACCCTGTGAGTGCATGCACTCCTCAGCCAAGATGGATATCAAAGGGAAGGTTTCTGGGAAGAGCAAGACTCATTATGGTCTGGCATCATCCCCTGACTTTTGACCCACAAGGAACCTTTCTGTGCATGTGTAGTGTCTCCTTTAGGGGAGAGTGGAGAACCCTTAACTTTACTCAAAGTTTGCCCCTCTTTGTCCTTGCCATGACGTACCTTAAGGTGTTTATAAGAGACAAACACTGGCTATTTACCCTGTCTCTGTTGTTACTTCCATTTTGGAGGGAGAACAGGAGGCTGATTGCAAATGTTTTAGCCAGAGCCTACTTAACTCTTATCTCAGAAAATGCTAACAGTTTTAAGTATCCAGCCTGAAGCCCACTTCTTTGTGCCACATGAAATGTAAACAGGAGGCCAGTTGTAAATGTCTAACCTGGAGCCCATCTATCTCCTACAACAGTTAGGGAACTAAGATCCCACATGCCATGCAGTGTGGCCAAAAGATTTTTTTTAAAAGATATTATCACTTCCAGTTACTGGCTGTAGGCAAAGCCTCCTAAAAACATAGGTGAGAAACATTATTACCTCAGCATCTAGCCTAGGCATATGAGACAACACATACCACAGGCCTTAGGCTGTGGGTACCATACTTTGTCCTGCAGAAACCACTGGAACTAGGGACTTTGGCTTCCTGCTGGCAACCACTGAAGTTTAGTGTCTGTGTTTGTAGTACAGTTTGTCTGTTTATATCTTCTGAAGGGACCTAGAACATGGCTGCCATTTCTCCTATCTTGAAAGTAATGACTTGTTCCTCCAACCACCCTGTGAAGGCCTAGCAATGATAGATCAACCCTGATGGCAATGCCTGTGAGCCACAAGATGGTCATATCAAAGTGAAAGTGAGGGAGCAAATCAAGACAGTCTTTATGGTCAATTTTTATCAAATACAGTTAATCTTTTGATGAAACACAACTCTACTTAACTCTTTCAATAGCTCACCCTTACTTGTGTGGAAATGTCCAAATGAGTTCATACAACTTCCAGGTCCCTGTATGATGTGTGTGTGCTAAGTTACTCAGTCATGTTCAACTCCTTGCGACCCTATTACCACTAATTAAAGAAAATCAGACATCTCAAGTTAATGAATTAATCCCTTTTCTATGTATGGGAAGATGCAAGAGTATAGGCTCTTGCATACTGAGCCTGCCAGGCTTCTCTGTCTATGGGATTCTGCAGGCAAGAATACTAGAGCAGGGCTGCCATTTCCCTTCAGGGGACCTTCCTGACCCAGAGATCGAAGCCACATCTCCTGCATTGGCAGGCAGATTGTTACCACTGAGCTACCTCGGAAGCCCGTCCTGAATGATAACTTTCAGATGTTTTTTAGGATCAACAGTAAAAACTGCTGCTGCTGCTGCTAAGTCGCTTCAGTCGTGGCTGACTCTGTGCGACCCCATAGACAGCAGTCCAACTGGCTCTCCCATCCCTGGGATTCTCCAGGCAAGAACACTGGAGTGGGTTGCCATTTCCTTCTCCAATGCATGAAAGTGAAAAGTGAAAATGAAGTTGCTCAGTCGTGTCCGACTCTTAGCAACCCCATGGATTGCAGCCTACCAGGCTCCTCTGTCCATGGGATTTGCCAGGCAACAATATTGGAGTGGGGTGTCATTGCCTTCTCCTACAGTAAAAACTACATTTTACCAACTTTCCACATTTACCATTGGTCTTTCAGGGTTTTGGTGCTAGAAGGCCACAAATTTAGGCTGCTTTCTGGAAACACATTTTCTTCCCTGTATGAGGTCCACCCTTCTCCTAGGCTCTGTAGTATCTGTCTCTCCTAGACCTTGTGATGAAAAGTGTTGCCCGCTTTCTCAGCAAAGGATGTGGCCATCAAGCCATCAGCCATTACCTCCTCCCTGAATTGAGCCTGAGGGAACTCAGGATGGAAACCACTCATCCACTACCAATGGTTCACCCGGAGGGCACTCAGAATGGGAAAGAACAGGATACTGGCCCTAGATAGCTGAGGGGCATAGTCAAAGGAGCAACTTCAGTGAGCCCATACTCTTGCATCTTCCCATACATAGAAAAGCGATGAATTCATTAACTTGAGATGTCTGATTTTCTTTAATTAGTGGTAATTTTTGATGTTCTGACTATCCTGTTTTTGTTTCAAAAACTCCTAAATATTCTGGCTCCTCCCTCACCTGTTTGGAGCCATGCTTCAGAGCGATCTGAGAGGCTGTCTGCTTCCCGGGCTTGTTGTCCTCAGAACGTCTGTCTTTCCCCAGTTGACAAACCTGGGAAGCAATTCATCCATATGAAAACAGATTTGCTTCTGGAACCCAGGTCCCTATGTACCCATATCCTTCTCTTAACTAAACACCTAGGCTTTCTGTAAGAATGTGGGCAACTGGTACTATATACCTTAATGATTAAGCACAGAAATTTGGGGTCCATTAAACTAGAGTTTGAATCCTGACTCTGCCTCTCATTAATTACATGACAGTTTCTGCTTCAATTTCCCTCTGTAAAATGGAAATGATGATAAGAGTTGTGCCTCTTTTATAATGTTGTTCTGAAAATTATATGAACTGATGCATATAAGTCACTCAGGGTCTTACTAGTCATTTAGCTTGTTTCCCTACTGTTGGACTTCCCTAGTGGCTCAGGTGGTAAAGAATCTACCTGCAATGCAGGAGACCTGGGTTCAGTCCTTGGGCTGGGAAGATCCCCTGGAAAAGGGAATGGCTACCCACTCCAGTATTCTTGCCTGGAGAATTCCATGGACAGAGGAGACTGGCAGACTACAGTCCATGGAGCTGCAAAGAGTCAGACAATATTGAGCAACTAACACATTCACTTACTTACTTACTTTATGATAATTCCATGTTTAGTGTTTCAGGAAATCAAACTGTTTCCACAGTGGCTGTACCATTTTACACTCCCACCAGCAATGAATGAGGGTTCCAAGTTTTCCGCATCCTCATCAGCACTTCTTGTTTTCTACTTTTTCATTATAACCACCTAGTGGGTGTGTTGGAGAAGACTCTTGAGAGTCCCTTGGACCACAAAGATATCCAACCAGTCCATCCTAAAGGAAATCAGTCCTGAATATTTGTTGGAAGGATTGATGTTGAAGCTGAAACTCCTATATACTTTGGCCACCTGATGCGAACAGCTGACTCATTAGAAAAGACCCTGATGCTGGGAAAGATTGAAGGCGGGAGGAGAAGGGGATGACAGAGGATGAGATGGTTGGATGGCATCACCGACTCAATGGGCATGTGTTTGAGTAAACTCAGGGAGTTGGTGATGGACAGGGAGACCTGGTGTGCTGTAGTCCATGGGGTCACAAAGAGTCAGACACGACTGAGCGACTGAACTGAACTGAACTGAGCGGGTGTAAAATGGTATCTTATTGTATTAATACCTTTTGCAACTTGCAATAGGGACTTGCAATTCCCTAATGACTAAAGCTACTGAGCATCTTTTCATCTGTTTCTTGGCCGTTGTTTATCTTTTTTTGGAGAAATGTTTATTTAAATCACCACAACAGAGATGTACTCAGATCACTGTAGCTCATCCCTCAAAACACGCTTTCTTAGTAACCAGTTTCCACTGCTACTATTACACTTTCACTGGAGGCAGATAATCCTTATAGGAGCTAGGAACTGCTCTGAAACAAACAAAAAACAACTGTCACCTTATAAAACATTGGTAGAAGAAGAATGCCAAATAGTACCAAACGCAAGGAAGGACATTTGAATGGACTATGCCATTCAAATTCTCTACTCAGTTATTCTCTACTCAATTATTTTAGAATCTGGAGGGTTACCGTTTGGGACTGAGGTGACAGAGGTGGTCAAGTCCAAGTTCTTCTAGTTCAAGCAAACCTCCCCTATACATATCCACTGAGTATTGCTCTGCTAACAAGTGGGCAAAGGGTCAACAATCTGAGTTGAGAAGGTGTTTATTAAGCAAAATGTGCTGGGTTCAAGAAAAGCTCTAGGAAAGTGCTAAATGGTGCCCCTGGCATTGTGCAGTACACAGCATGACTTTACAGTTTGCAGAGGTACATTCTAATCTCTGGATCCTCCCAAGCACTTTAAAGCTTTCCACTAGGCAAATTCTGAGGGAGCGATGGCTCATTCCACCTGCAACAGAAGCCTGTAGAGAAAAAGTGGTGCTCTTTACACACTGATCCCTTTAACTTCTCCCAGCATGCCTATGCCAAAGGCCCTGTCAAGTGTCTGAATGCAAGCCAGTCCTTCTGGGTTTTATCCGGCCTTTCCCCTGCTTCAAACCTCACACAATGGCCTCCCCTGGCCCTCCTTGTATCTCCTGTCTCATCCAGTGCTACTCTTTCTCTTTGATCATTGTACTCCAGCCACAACGGTCTCCTTTTTGTTTTTGATATGCCCAGCTCTTTTCTTGCCTCCAGGCCTTTGCACTAGGTGTCCTCTTCCTGAGACCCTCTTTTTCCCCATGCTTCACTCCTTCTCATCCTTAAGGGCTCAGCTTAAAGATTACTTCCTCAGAGAGCCCATCTGTGACTGGATGGATTAAATCACTATTCTTTTCCATATCTACTCTATTCTTCTCTCATAGCACCCTGGACTTTTCCCTGCAGCACTTACCACATTCATTCAGATTTTGTTTATTTCCTGTCTATTTCACTAGCCTGAACTCCATGAAGGAGGTGATGGTGCTGATTTTTTAAAATTTATTTTTAATTGGAGGAAAATTGCTTTACAATGTTGTGTTGGTTTCTGCCATACAACAATGAGAATCAGTCATAATTATACATCCTCAGAGAAGACAATGGTACCCCACTCCAGTACTCTTGCCTGGAAGATCCCATGGATGGAGGAGCCTGGTGGGCTGCAGTCCATGGGGTCACGAAGAGTTGGACACGACTGAGCAACTTCACTTTCACTTTTCACTTTCATGCATTGGAGAAAGAAATGGCAACCCACTCCAGTGTCCTTGCCTGGAGAATCCCAGGGATGGGGGAGCCTGGTGGGCTGCCGTCTGTGGGGTCACACAGATTCGGACACGACTGAAGTGACTTAGCATAGAATATACATCCTCACTCTTGGGCCTCCCCCTTCCCATCTCACCATCCCACCCTCCTAGGTCATCACAGAGTGCCAGACTGGGCTCTCTGTGCTATTTGTTCATGATTATATTGTATCCTCCATGTCTAACACAGTGCCTGACACATGATATGCCTCCAAACATATTTTTCAAATAAAGGAATGTGTACAAATTTGAAGTGTCTTCCTTATGATACACAGATTAAATTAGCCTGAACATTTAATTTTGAAAAGATCAGCTGTCAATACGTACTTAATTGGATTCTAACACCTTTTCTATGGTTAATTTGATCTAAGGTGGTTAAATTTTCTGATGAAACACAAATTGGATCATGTCATTACCATGTTTAAAATCCTTCAAGAGGTTGCCATGGCCTACAGGAAAAATGTCCAAACATGTCACCAAGATTGACAAGTACCTTTGTGACAGTGGATTTCAAACCTTTTTGACTGTGACCCACAGTACAAAATACATTTTATGTTGTAGCCTAATACCCACTGCTATAAATGTGCACATAAGTAACAAATTTTTTCACAAAAGAATTTTTACCTTTACTGCAGGCAATACATTATATTTTCTATTCTACTATAGTCCATATCATTTAATAAGATGTTGTTCATGACTCACCAAATCAACCTCATAAAATAGTAATGGGTTATAAGCTGCAGTTCAAAAATGATGCCATGTGGTTTGAACTCAATCTCCAGCCCCTCAAACCCTGCTAAGCTCCTCACAGATCCCCTCATATGCCATACCATCTCATCATATTGCTTCCCTGGTGACTCAGATGGTAAAGAATCTGCCTGCACTGCAGGAGACCCTGGTTAGATCCCTGAATACAGGATTTGATCCCTCCTCCCTTGGAGGAGGGCATGGCAACCCACTCCAGTATTCTTGCCTGGAGAATTCCATGGACAGAGGAGCCCGGCAGGCTACAGTTTATAGTGTCACAAAAAGTTGTACACTACTGAACAACTAATGCCTTCACTTGTAGGACACATTTGGTTTTCAAAACTCAGTTCAAGACTCAGTGAAGCTGTTGTCTTCCTAAAGAAGTGATGACTTCCTCCTCTGGGTCTACCCAATCCCAATCTTCAGAGCCTCATATCGGCATTCTTTATCAAAGTCCTTAACAAAGTGTATTATTTGTGTTTACTTACGTAGTTTCAAGAGATTGACAAGGTGGGAGTATAAATACATTGAATAATGGAAGGTTCTTGGTCCTTTCTTGTCTAGCGAAGACATTCAGTGATCCTTGGACATCATTAGACACCCTCGTTGTGATTTCCATTTTTCAACCCTCACTACCTTGTTAACAAACAACTCTTGAAAGCAAGTCTTGGTGTGTGCTCCAGTGGAAGAACTTAATGAGTTCCCATACACTGCTGGCATGGATGGTGAGTTTTTATACTTTTTATTCCATACTGTACATTTATCATTCGGTCTAGTATTCTTTCCCAGATGGCTAACGGCTGGAGAGAAGATGTGAAAGACCTAGACGGTGATACCTGGCGGACTTGGGTTGGACATTATATTTGGTTCAAGTCGTACCATTCTGACTTTGGACACTATTTCCTGATTTGGATTCTGTTCTTACCCCTTGTGATTGAAATCCATACTCGGTTTCCTTAGCTTGACCTCCTACATTGCACTCCATATGTTTGAATTGTCTTCTTTGGCCTTTTATGTTCCTGACTGTCTCAGGGTGAGGATGGAAGTGTCCTCTGCTTGTCATGATGGCACTTCCCTCTGTCTGGAGATAAGATACTATACCCAGCCATTTTTCCTGCAGAAGTCACATTTATTTGTTTTTTAATTAATTTTTATTAGAGTATAGTTGCTTTACAATATTGTGTGAGTGTCTACTCTACAGAAAAGTGAATCAGTTGTGCATATACATATGTCCCCACTTTTGTGGATTTCCTTCCCATGTAGGTAGCCACAGAGCACTGAATAAAGTTCTCTGTGCTATACAGTAGGTTCTCATTTTATACATAGTAGTATATGTATGGCAATCCTAATTTCCCAATCCATTCCACCCTTTTATCTCCTTGGTATCCATACATTTTTTATGGCTGTATCTCTATTTCTGCTTTGCAAATAAGTTCATCTGTACCATTTTTCTAGAATACACATATATGTGTAAATATACATTTGTTTTTCTCTTTCTGACTTACTTCACTCTGTATGACAGTCTCTAGGTCCATCCACATCTCTGCAAAGGGCACAATTCTCTTCTTTTTTTATTACTAAGTTGTACTACATTATATATATGTACCACAGCTTCTTTATCCATTCCTCTGTTGATGGACATCTAGGTTGCTTCCGTGTCTTGACTATTGCAAATAGTACTTCAATGAACATTGGGGTGCATGTACCTTTCTGATTTATAGTTTCCAAGCCTTTCTTAGGCAGTATAGCATTCAAGAAACCATAGGTCTCTCAATGTTTAAAGTAAACCTCTGAATGTGGCTCTCTAACCTACCCTCCCCAGATCCTAGTACTTTTATGAAAAAGAAGAAAATAAAGCTGAGGATGTATCAGAATGCTTAGACTATCAAAACAATGATAACAGAAGATCACAACGTTTTTTTTGCTGTGCATTAGAGTTTCAGATCAACTTAATGGACTGGGTATTCATAATCCTAAATCTAGTGGGGAGCACACAATACCATCTAAAAGAAAGAGGAAATGAATAAAAGCAGGATTTCAGACTTTCTTACAGGTAATTAAATTACTTGATGATTCCCTTTGAAACAGGCAATACCCCAATGATATATGCACACCTTATGAATGGCATCATCCATGAAACTGAAATTGATTGATTTCTTCAGGAATATATTGATAAAACATGGTCCACTGGAGAAGGGAATGGCAAACCACTTCAGTATTCTTGCCATGAGAACCGCATGAACAGTATGAAAAGGCAAAAAAGATAGGACACTGAAAGTTGAATTCCCCAGGTGCCCAATATGTTACTGGAGATCAGCAGAGAAATAACTCCAGAAAGAATGAAGAGACGGAGCCAAAGAAACAACAACACCTAGTGGCGGATGTGACTGGTGATGGAAGCCAAGTCCAATGCTGTAAAGAGCAATACTGCATAGGAACCTGGAATGTTAGGTCCACGAATCAAGGCAAATTGGAAGTGATCAAACAGGAGATGGCAAGAGTGAACATCGACATTTTAGGAATCAGTGAACTAAAATGGACTGAAATGGGTGGATTTAACTCAGATGACCATTATATGTACTACCGTGGGCAAGAATCCCTTAAAAGAAATGCAGTAGCCATCATAGCAAACAAAAGAGTCCGAAATACAGTACTTGGATACAATCTCAAAAACGACAGAATGATCTCTGTTCGTTTCCAAGGCAAACCATCCAATATGAGAGTAATCCAAGTCTATGCCCCGACCAGTAATGCTGAAGAAGCTGCAGTTGAACGGTTCTATGAAGACCTACAAGACCTTCTAGAATGAATGCCCCCAAAGAGATGTCCTTTTCATTTTAGGGGACTGGAATGCAAAAGTAGGAAGTCAAGAAACACCTGGTGTAACAGGCAAATTTGGCCTTGGAGTACAGAATGAAGCAGGGCAAAGGCTAATAGAGTTCTGCCAAGAGAACACACTGGTCATAGCAAACACCCTCTTCCAAAAACACAAGAGAAGATTCTACACATGGTCATCACCAGATGGTCAATACCAAAATCAGATTGATTATATTCTTTGCAGCCAAAGGTGGAGAAGCTCCATACAGTCAACAAAAACAAGACCAGGAGCTGACTATGGCTCAGATAATGAACTCCTTATTGCCAAATTCAAACTTAAATTGAAGAAAGTAAGTGAAACCACTAGACCATTCTGGTATAATCTAAATCAAATCCCTTGCAATGATACAGTGAAAGTGAGAAATAGATTCAAAGGATTAAATCTGATAGACAGAGTACCTGAAGAACTACGGATGGAGGTTTGTGACATTGTACAGGAGGCAGGTATCAGGACCATCCCAAGAAAAAGAAAGGCAACATGGTTGTCTGAGGAGGCCTTACAAATAGCTGTGAAAAGAAGAGAAGTGAAAGGCAAAGGAGAAAAGAAAGATATACCCATTTGAATGCAGAGTTCCAAAGAATAGCAAGGAGATTTAAGAAAGCCTTCCTCAGTGATCAATGCAAAGAAATAGGGAAAAACAGTAGAATGGGAAAGACTCTTCAAGAAAATTAGAGATACCAAGGGAACATTTCCTGCAAAGATGCACACAATAAAGGACAGATATGGTATGGACCTAACAGAAGCAGAAGATATCAAGATGAGGTAGCAAGAATACTGAGAACTATATAAAAAAGATCTTCATGACCCAGATAATCACAATGGTGTGATCACTCACCTAGAGCCAGACATCCTGGAATGTAAAGTCAAGTGGGCCTTAGGAAGCATCACTATGAACAAAACTAGTGGAGGTGATGGAATTCCAGTTGAGCTATTTCAAATCCTGAAAGATGATGCTGTGAAAGTACTGCACTCAATATGCCACCAAATTTGGCAAACTCAGCAATGGCCACAAGACTGGAAAAGGTCAGTTTTCATTCCAATCCCAAAGAAAGGCAATGCCAAAGAATGCTCAAACTACCACACAATTGCACTCATCTCACACGCTAGTATAGTAATGTTCAAAATTCTCCAAGCCAGGCTTCAACAGTATGTGAATGGTGAACTTCCTGATGTTCACGCTGGATTTAGAAAAGGCAGAGGAACCAGAGATCAAATTGCCAACATCTGTTGGATCATCAAAAAAGCAAGAGAGATCCAGAAAAATATCTACTTCTCTTTAATTGACCTTGCCAAAGTCTTTGACTGTGTGGATCACAACAGACTGTGGAAAATTCTTCAACAGATTGGAATACCAGACCACCTGACCTGCCTCTTGAGAAACATGTCTGCATGTCAGGAAGCAACAGTTAGAACTGGACATGGAACAACAGACTGGTTCCAAATAGGAAAAGGAGTACATCAAGGCTGTATATTGTCACCCTGCTTATTTAACTTATATGCAGAGTACATCATGAGAAACACTAGGCTGGATGAAGCACAAGCTGGAATCAAGATTGCCAGGAGAAATATCAATAACCTCACACATGTGGATGACACTACCCTTATGGCAGAAAGCAAAGAAGAACTAAAGAGCCTCTTGATGAAAGTGAAAGAGGAGAGTGAAAATGTGGCCTGAAAACTCAACATTCAGAAAACTAAGATCATGGCATCCAATCCCATCCCTTCATGGGAAATAGATGGGAAAACAGTGGAAACAGTGTCAAAATTTATTTGGGGGGGCTGCAAAATCACTGCAGATGGTAACTGCAGCCACGAAATTAAAAGACGTTTGCTCCTTGGAAGAAGTTATGACCAACCTAGACAGCATATTAAAAAGCAGAGACATTACTTTTTCAACAAAGGTCCATTTAGTCAAAGCTATGGTTTTTCCAATAGTCATGTATGGATGTGAGAATTGGATTGTGAAGAAAGCTAAGCACCAAAGAATTGATGCTTTGTAAACTGTGTGTTGAAGAAGACTCTTGAGAGTCCCTTGGACTGCAAGGAGATCCAACCAGTCCATCCTAAAGGAAATCAGTCCTGAATATTCATTGTAAAGGGTGATGTTGAAGCTGAAGCTCAAATACTTTTTGCCACTTGATGCGAAGAACTGACTCATTAGAAAAGACCCTGATGCTGGGAAAGATTGAAGGTGGGGGGAGAAAGGGACGACAGAGGATGAGATGGTTGGATGGCATCACTGACTCAATGGACATGAGTTGAGTAAACTCCAGGAGTAGGTGATGGACAGGGAGGCCTGGCATGCTGCAGGGTTTTGGGTCGCAAAGAGTCAGACACGACTGAGCGACTGAACTGAACTGAACTCAGTGACTTCAGAAGGGCCACCAAACACATGGGAGACAATATGGCATAATTACACTCATACTCTTGGGGAGGTGATCCATTATATTAGTTTCTACTTGCATTGCTTATACTGTTGACTTTCAACTTTGTATTTTCAGTCTGGACCTTTCCTGTCAACAACAGACAGGACAAACCCGTTCTCAGATCTCAGTTCTGCCACTTAGTAGCAGTGTGACCTTGGCTAATATGCCCTGATCCTCAATTTCTTGCATGACTCATAGGGCTGATGTAAGAATTTTAATGTGATAATCTATGCAAAGCCCTTAGTATAGTTCTTGCCATATAGAGAGTAGAATTAATGTATAAAATGAGTACTTATGAAATATTTTCTAAAATGCATATTTGAAAATAAAGAAGATGAATTTTTTAGCCATGTTTGGTTGAGGCTGGACATGTCATCTTCAGATGTAAAAATAGCAAGATCTCAAAATCAGCAAAGGAATAACAGATTCTTTGGGGCTATAAGGTATTTCATAGGGGACTTGGAGTCTTGTCCATATTCTCAGTTTAGACACCCCTCTGCATGATCTCTAGAAGAAGAGATGAAGCTTCCTCTGACTCCAGCTATGTCTGAAGCTATTCACCTCCACACTCCTTGCACATCTTGACTCACCTCACCCATGACTCTTTGCCATATTGACCATTCTGTCTCAAGAGATTCTCCAAGAGGGATCTTCCCAGAAGATGTTTTGAGTCTAACTTTGCTGGACTTTCATCTGGAGGTAGAAATAACTGACCACTACATCCAGTGGCCAGGAAGGCCCCAGTGGCTCAGCAGGTAAAGAATCTCCCTGTGATGCAGGAGACATAGGAGAAGCAGGTTCAATCCCTAGGTCAGGAAGATCCCCTGCAGGAGGAAATGGCAAGCCACTCCAGTATTCTTGCCTGGAAAATTCCACGGACAGAAGAGACTGGAAAACTACAGTCCATGGGGTCACAAAGAGTTGGTCACTGAGCCCACATAGAGCACAAGCCCAGTGGCCACTGGTGAGAGCTCAGAATCGTTATGATGTGGCCTTGAAGGGATGGGATGTGGAGGTGGTGACACCTCAGCATGGTGGCTCTCAACCTGGAGCTTGCATCTGAATCACATGGAGTTCTTGTGAAAACACTCATTGTTGATATCCACCTCCAAAGTTTCTGATTCAGTAGGTCTGGACTAGGACCTCAGTATGTGCATGTCTAATAAGTCCCCAGGTGATATGTTGTGGCTGGGGAGTCGAGGGACACACTTTGAGAACCGCTGCTCTAGTCCAACCTTCATATAATCATCCCTAAGCCTGAGAACTGGATTCAATAGGTTTGGGACCCAACCAGGAATCTCAGTTTTAAGCAAACACTCTAGATTGTTCTGATGCAGGGGATCTGTGGACCGACTACACTTTGTGATGCCTGGTATTTGTGATCTCAGAACTTACCCCTTGAGATACTGGTTGAGTAAGTTCTATGGTATAACCCAAGGATCCATGTGTTGAACAAGTCCTCAAGTGGTTCTGATGCACAGTCAAGTTGAAAGCCATCGGTTTATCCTGTCATCAGTTAACCAGACTGATGGGGCACAACCAGAAGCTGTAAAGAGAAGGGATGTCCACATTACTAGTGAGAGTTTGCATGAAAAAGGCTTTTGAGATAACTCCTCTTGAGAATAAGGGCCACTGTGTAGGCAGAGGTACTGGGGAGGAGGATGTAAAGTAGCTTCAAGGCCAAAGAAAGTCCTGCCAACTTTTAGTCACTTAGGCAAGGAACTGCTTTGATAGCAGTATAGGAAGGCCAACTCCTATTCATCCTTCAAGACCCTACTCTGAAGCATCTATTGCCTTACACTGACCTCAGAGGCTTCCCTAGGGTCAATTGATCCCTAAGTGTCTTTTGGATCACCCCTCATAGACAATTCTAAGAGCCTGGATGAAGAGGAACCTCAGAGATCATGCACCTGGCTTCCCCCCATGGCATGAGGGATGTGGAGACTGATGCCCAGAGAGAGAAATCAACTAGGGAGATAATAAAAGACCACACGCCTACCAGAAGAGGGGTCCCAGACATGATCTACTAATAGAAGCTAAGGATGGTGCTGAGCATTTTATATACATTATTTCATGTAACCATCACAAGAATCTCATTAACTAAGCACTACTGTTATCCACACTACACCCTGAGACCTAGAGAGGTTTCTTCACCTGGGTGTATGCGTGCACTCGAGTAGCTTGCTACCAGAGCATGAGCTGGAGAAAGCAAGAGCCGAGTAAACACTATCAGCCCCTTGACTGGTCACAGCAGTGAATTCCAGCCACTGTAACAAATGTGTTTGATGAGGAGGATTGGTAGCCATTTCATGACAGGGGCCTGGGGAGGAAAGGAGACAAAATGGCTGCCCATGTGCTAATGGCACATGTGCAGTAAGGAGGAGCAGGGGGCAGCTCTTCATGAGGAGGCTTTCCTCTGCCCAGATGGTTGGGAAGAGGGGTGGATGTGCATTTGGGACAGGGCTATGTAACAGGGGAGTCCAGGGGCCCAAGCAACAAGTTGGCAATGATGCATTTTAGAGGTGGGGGCTTCAACGCAGCTCAGAAGAACTGAACTAGGGTTGAGCTCAGCTCTGTCTAAAGCAAGAACTTCTGCTTTTAACCTTCAAATCAGTGGGCCTCATGAATTACTGCACCTCTGAATGGCCTGGAGTGCTAGTTGTAAATATAGATCCCAGGGCCAAACTCACAGACGTTCAGATCCAGAGGGTCCTGGGTAGTGTTCAACAACCCCCTCCAGGGGATTTTGCTACAGCTGGTCCATGGCACATAAGTTGAGATTTACTATCTTGGACATTCTAACAGATTAACACCATTCCCAGGCCACAAAACACTGGTCATCATGGACATCCACACAAAGACTAGACACATCTTCCCTTGCACCCTGCACCCTGATGTCTTCAGCCTGGTCACCGCCTCACAGTTCACCAGAAGGGGGCTGTATCTCAGAGTCTTCAGAAATACATACTCTATCCAAAGGCCCCGACTCATGGACTTTTCCCTTAAAAAAAAAAACTTATTTGGGGCTATGCTGGATCATTGCTGCAATGCAGGCTTTCTCTAGTTGCAGTGAGCAGGGGCTACTCCTCTTTGCTGTGTGTGGGCTTCTCACTGCAGTGGCTTCACCCATTGTGGAGCACAGGCTCTAGGCACACAGGCTTCAGTAGGTGTGACATGCAAGCTCAGTAGTTGTGGTACGTGGGTTTTAGTTGCTCTGTGGCATATGGAATCTTCCTGGATCAGGGACTGAACCTGTGTCCCCTGCATTGGTAGGCAGATTTTTATCCACTGTAGCACTAGGGAAGTGTCCTCTGTTTAAAAAAATTTTATTGATGTTTAGTTGATTTACAATGTTGTGTTAATTTCTGCTGTACAGAAAAATGACTCAGTTATACACACATATAAATGTATATTCTTTCAAATATTCTTTTCCAATGGATTAACACAGGATATTGGAATTTACCCTCTTAATACAAAAATGTATGAACTTATCACAGATGGTCCATAATTACTGATACCCCATTAATATTTCTTGAATTTTGAAATTTCAGATGGTAAAATAAAATACAAGAAGTTCAAAAGAGCAGAAAATTAATTGTAGGGAATTCTTTCTTACCTCCCACCTTGATTTCTACTCATTCTCTCTAAAGGACACCACCATTAATAATATCTCATGTTCAGGTCAGTTCAGTTCAGTCGCTCAGTCGTGTCCGACTCTTTGCGACCCCATGAATCGCAGCACGCCAGGCCTCCCTGTCCATCACCATCTCCCGGAGTTCACTCAGACTCATGTCCATCGAGTCAGTGATGCCATCCAGCCATCTCATCCTCTATCGTCCCCTTCTCTTCCTGCCCCCAATCCCTCCCAGCATCACAGTCTTTTCCAGTGAGTCAACCCTTCGCATGAGGTGGCCAAAGTACTGGAGTTTCAGCTTTAGCATCATTCCTTCCAAAGAAATCCCAGGGCTGATCTCCTTCAGAATGGACTGGTTGGATCTCCTTGCAGCCCAAGGGACTCTCGAGAGTCTTCTCCAACACCACAGTTCAAAAGCATCAATTCTTCGGTGCTCAGCTTTCTTCACAGTCCAACTCTCACATCCATACATGACCACTGGACACATGACCACTTGACTAGACGGACATTTGTTGGCAAAGTAATGTCTCTGCTTTTGAATATGCTATCTAGGTCGGACATAACTTTCCTTCCAAGAAGTAAGCGTCTTTTAATTTCATGGCTGCAATCACCATCTACAGTGATTTTGGAGCCCCTCAAAATAAAGTCTGACACTGTTTCCACTATTTCTATTTGCCATGAAGTGATGGGACCAGATGCCATAATCTTAGTTTTTGGAATGTTGAGCCTTAAGCCAACTTTTACACTCTCCTCTTTCACTTTCATCAAGAGGCTCTTTACTTCTTCTTCACTTTCTGCCATAAGGGTGGTATCATTTCCATATCTGAGGTTAGTGATATTTCTCCTGGCCATCTTGATTCCAGCTTGTGCTTCATCCAGCCCAGCATTTCTTGATGTACTCTGCATATAAGTTAAATAATCAGGGTGACAATATGTACCTTGATGTACTCCTTTTCCTATTTGGAACCAGTCTGTTGTTCCATATCCAGTTCTAACTGTTGCTTCCTGACCTGCATACAAATTTCTCAAGAGGCAGGTCAGGTGGTCTGGTATTCCCATCTCTTTCAGAATTGTCCACAGTTTATTGTGATCCACACAGTCAAAGGCTTTGGCATAGTCAATAAAGCAGAAATAGATGTTTTTCTGGAACTCTCTTGCTTTTTTGATGATCCAGCGGATGTTGGCAGTTTGATCTCTGGTTCCTCTGCCTTTACTAAAACCAGCTTGAACATCTGGAAATTCACGGTTCATTGCTGAAGCCTGGCTTGGAGAATTTTGAGCGTTACTTTACCAGCATGTGAGATGAGTGCAATTGTGCGGTAGTTTGAGCATTCTTTGGCATTGCCTTTCTTTGGGATTGGAATGAAAACTAACTTTTTCCAGTTCTGTGGCCACTGCTGAGTTTTCCAAATTTGCTGGCATATTGAATGCAGCACTTTCACAGCATCATCTTCCAGGATTTGAAATAGCTCAACTGGAATTCCATCACCTCCACTAGCTTTGTTCATAGTGATGCTTTCTAAGGCCCACTTGACTACACATTCCAGGATGTCTGGTTCTAGAGAGTGATCACACCATCGTGATTATCTTGGTCGTGAAGATCTTTTTTGTCTAGTTCTTCTGTGTATTCTTGCCACCTCTTCTTAATATCTTCTGCTTCTGTTAGGTCCATACCATTTCTGTCCTTTATCGAGCCCATCTTTGCATGAAATGTTCCCTTGATATCTCTAATTTTCTTGAAGAGATCTCTAGTCTTTCCCATTTTGTTGTTTTCCTCTATTTCTTTGCATTGATCGCTGAGGAAGGCTTTCTTATCTCTTCTTGCTATTCTTTGGTAGCCTTCCAATATTTTTTTCCTTATCAAGTACTGACTTTGGAGGGCACTCTTCAGATCTACCTGTTTGATGTCCATAGGTCAGTAGTTAGAGTTAACACCAATTGAGCTTTACATATGTGCCAATCACTTTATACATATTATCTCATTTAATTCTCAGAATAACTCTTTGAGGTTCAGTTCAGTCACTCAGTCACATCTGACTGTTTGCAACCCCATGAACTGCAGCACGCCAGGCCTCCCTGTCCATCACCAACTCCTGGAGTTTACCCAAACTCATGTCCATTGAGTCGGTGATGCCATCCAACCATCTCATCCTCTGTCATCCCCTTCTCCTCCTGCCCTCAATCTATCCCAGCATCACAGTCTTTTCCAATGAATCAGTTCTTCGCATCAAGTGGCCCAAGTATTGGAGTTTCAGCTCCAACATCAGTCCTTCCAATGAACACTCAGGACTGATCTCCTTTAGGATGGACTGGTTGGATCTCCTTGAAGTCCAAGGGACTTTCAAGAGTCTTCTCCAACACCACAGTTCAAAAGCATCAATTCTTCTGTGCTCAGCCTTCCTTATAGTCCAACTCTCATATCCATACATAACTACTGGAAAAACTATAGCCTTGAATAGATAGACCTTTGTTGACAAAGTAATGTCTCTGCTTTTAAATATGCTGTCTAGGTTGGTCATAACTTTCCTTCCAAAGAGTGAGCGTCTTTTAATTTCATGGCTGCAATCACCATCTGCAGTGATTTTGGAGCCCCCCATAATAAAGTCAGCCACTGACTTTATTTTCCACTGTTTCCACTGTTTCCCCATCTCCTTACCATGAAGTGACGGGACCAGATGACATGATCTTAGTTTTTTGAATGTTGCACTTCAATCCAACTTTTTCACTCTCCTCTTTCACTTTCATCAAGAGGCTCTTTACTTCTTCTTTGCTTTCTGCCATGAGGGTGGTGTCATCTGCATATCTGAGGTTATTGATATTTCTCCTGGCAATCTTGATTCCAGCTTGTGCTTCATCCAGCCTAGTGTTTCTCATGATGTACTCTGCATATAAGTTAAATAAGCAGGGTGACAATATACAGCCTTGATGTACTGCTTTTCCTATTTGGAACCAGTCTGTTGTTCCATGTCCAGTTCTAACTGTTGCTTCCTGACCTGCATACAAATTTCTCAAGAGGCAGGTCAGGTGGTCTGGTATTCCCATCTCTTTCAGAATTGTCCACAGTTTATTGTGATCCACACAGTCAAAGGCTTTGGTATAGTCAATAAAACAGAAATAGATGTTTTTCTGGAACTCTCTTGCTTTTTTGATGATCCAACAGATGTTGGTAATTTGATCTTTGGTTCCTCTGCCTTTTCTAAAACCAGCTTGAACATCTGAAAGTTCATGGCTCACGTATTGCTGAAGCCTGGCTTGGAGAATTTTGAGCATTACTCTACTAGCCTGTGAGATGAGTGCAATTGTGCAGTAGTTTGAGCATTCTTTGGCATTGCCTTTCTTTGGGATTGCAATAAAAACTGACCTTTTCCAGTCCTGTGGCCATTGCTGAGTTTTCCAAATTTTCTGACATATTGAGTGCACCACTTTAACAGCGCCATCTTTTAGGCTTTGAAATAGCTTAACTGGAATTCCATCACCTACAGTAGCTTTGCTTGTAGTGATGCTTTCTACGGCCCACTTGACTTCACATTCCAGGATCTGGCTCTAGGTGAGTGATCACACCATCATGATTATCTGGATTGTGAAGATCTTTTTCTGTGAGGTTAGGTAATACTATTATTCCCATGTTACAAATAAGGAAACAGAGGGTAAGAGAGAATAAATAATTTGATTTGCTGAAATCATGACAGCTACTATGTATCAGATTTACACTATGTGCCAGTGTTAGCCACTCAGTCATGTCTGACTCTTTGTGACCCATGGTCTGTAGCCCACTGGGCTCCTCTGTTCATGGAATTCTCCAGGCAAGAATACTGTAGTGGTTGCCATTTTCTTCTCCAGGGGATTTTCCCAACGAAGGGATTGAACACGGCTCTCCTGTATTGCAGGAAAACTCTTTACCGACTGAGCCACCAGGGGAGCCCTTACACTATGTGCCAGGCACTATCATAATCATGTTACGTGCTTTGCCTGATTTTAACTGACTGTAACCTGTGGTGAGCTGTGCTTAGTTGCTCACTTGTGTTTGACTCTTTGCTTCCCCATGGACTGTAGCCCACCAGGCTCCTCTGTCCATGGGGATTCTCCAGGCAGGAATACTGGAGTGGGTTGCCATGTCCTCTTCCAGGGGATCTTCCCAACCCAGGGATTGAACCCAGGTCTCCCACATTGCAGGTGGATTCTTTTACTCTCTGAGCCACCAGGGAAGCCTGTAACCTGTGGAGATGGGTATTATTAATATTTTAATCTTCATTTGTAGATAAAGAAGCAGAGGCACAGAGAGGTTAAGCAACTTGCCCAAGATCACACAGCTGGTAACAAGCAAAGCCGGGATTGAAAGCTGGGCACAGTGGCTTCAGGGTTGGCATGCTTACACACAGTGCATGTGGCCTCCTTAAGAAGATATGCTGTCATGTTAAATCACTTCAGCCACGTATGACTGTTTGCAACCCTATGGACCATAGCCACCAGGCTCCTCTGTCTACAAGATTCTCCAGGCAAGAATACCAGAGTGAGTTGCCATACACTCCTCCAAGGGATTTTCCCAGCCCAGGCATTGAACCTACATCTCTTACATCTCCTGCATTGCAGGTGAGCTCTTTACCACTAGCACCAATGAAGCACATAAGTAAGAGTCTTAAAGCTTTGAGCCTCACAAGTGCTGAATTCACACAGAACCACTGCTGGTGTGTCCTGGCTAGAACCTCCTCTGTCAGAGCAACTTTGACACCCCCAAATGCTTTCCTGTGTCCCACAAATCCCTCATGCTAAACCTCTGAGGCCAGCTGACATGCCTGCTGATACTCAGCGGCCAGCTGCATGACCCAGATCGCATCACGGGAATTGCTCTGCAGACTGCTCTCCTCCAGCCCTGCCAGGCTACAGCCTTCTGGCATTTCAATCCCTTGATTGGCTTCTTGTGCAACCTCTGGACCTTAAACTTGGGTTTGGTACTGAGTCTTTCTAGTATCCCACCTTTATTGTTCTCCGAAGGAACCCCTCCCAGGTGGTTCTCCAAGTTTTGTGGTCCAGCTTGTATTAGCAGGAATGGCCACTCTCTGTCCAGGGCTGCAGGACCAAACCTCAACCCTGGGCTGCTTTCCCCTCTTCCTGGGTGGGCTGGTCTCCACCTCTAAGTCCCATAGAATGGGGACTTGAATAAGTTGCCTCCAACTCTGGGCTGCTTTGCAGAGCTTTCACCTGCCGTCTGGGGAGAAAAAAAAAAAGTCCGATTTCTCTTGATGGTGCTTCCTCCTAACAGCTCAGCTGGCCACAGATTGGCCAGAGCTGCTCCTCTGTGGGTGGTGATGCCTCAGAGTGCAGCCACCAAGGGACCTCAACCTTGCCCTTACGCCACCCTCTGGAGAAAAGAGGAAGTGATCTCAGGGGGAAAAAAAAAAGTAAAGAGAATCTAAAGCTGGAGCAACATCTGGCCCCCTGCCCCAGCTTTCCCACTTTGTGCAGGAGCCTGGAATACAGGGGAATAAGAAGCAGAGGGTGGGTGTTGTTCTAGTAATCAGTCGGCTCCCTTTCAGGGCATTCTGTGGTTTTCTAGATCCTCCTCTTCTAGGAGCTTGCCTGAGAGGGGTTAGCCAGAGCTGCAATCTGCAATTTCTGGCTCCAGGATGTTCTAATACAGGGCTTCTTTTTTTATCATTTTATTTTATTTATTTATTTTGGGCTGTTCTGGGTCTTCATTGCTGTGCAGGCTTTTTCTCTAGTTGTGGTGTGCAAGGGCTACACTCTAGTTGCTGTGTGTAGATTTCTCATCATGATGGCTTCTCTTGTTGCAGAGCACCTGCTCTAGGATGCATGGGCTTCAGTAGTTGTGGCACCTGGGCTCAGAACCAGCTCCCTGGCTCTAGAGCACAGGCTCAATAGTGTGGCACATGGGCTTAGTTGCTTCATGGCACTTGGGATCTTCCTGGATCAGGGATCGAACCTGTATCTCCTGCATTGGCAGACGGGTTTTTTTTTTTTTTTTTTTTTTTTTACCACAGAGCCAGCAGGGAAGCCCAGTGCATGACTTCTTAACCTGGCCTCCAGACACGGGATTCATCCACAGAGAGGATATGACATTTTGGGTGCAGAAAATGCATCCTTGTCATCACTAATCTCTAACTTCAATTTCCTTTAATTCAACGTAGCATTTCCTTCGGTTATAAACATAAGCGACAACCCACAGTAGTATTAGCAGTACCTGGGACTTTGTCATCAGTGGATGTCACAGATGGTTGCATATTGCATTACAACAGCTGCAGATCTCTTCAAGTAATGTTTGTGCTCATCACTGCTTTGAAAACATGGTAGTAATGAGACCTTCCACTAGATCTTGTTACTTAATGTGTCATAAAGAAGCACAGATATTGGTATATCACAAATTCATTTTCAATAGTTTATAACTGTATTTCAGTATAATAGGTTTTCTTTTTATTTCTATATAGTTTGTCTTATGCATTTAAAAACATGGTTCTATCTTTCTACATTGTTGGTGGGAATGTAAATTGGTGCAGACATTATGGAAAACAGTGTGGAGTTTCCTTACAAAGCTAAAAATAGAGTTGCCATATGATCCTGCCATCCCATTCCTGGGCATATATCCTGACAAAACTATAATTCTAAAAGATATAGGCACCCCTATGTTCATAGCAGCACTATTCACAATAGCTAAGACATGGAAGCAATCTAAATGTCCATTGACAGATGAATGGATAAAGAAGATGTACAAATATACAATGAAATACTACTCATCCATAAAAAAGAATGAAATAATGCCATCTGCAGCAACATGGACCTAGAGATTATCACACTAAGTGAAGTAAGTCAGACAAAGACAAGTATCATATAATATCACTTATATTTGGAATCTAAAATATGACACAAATGAACCTACCTACGAAACAGACACAGACTTGTGATTGCTGGGGGCGGGGGTGGTAGGGGAAGGGATGGACTGGGAGTTTGGGATTAGCAGATGAAAACTATTATACACAGAATGTATAAACAACAGGTCCTATTATATAGCACAGGGAACTATACTCAATATCTTGTAATAAACCATAGTGGAAAAGAATATTAAAAATGTATATACATACATAAATATGTGTGTAACTGAATCACTGCTGTAAAGTAGAAACTAATGCAACATTGTAAATCAACTATACTTCCATAAACTTAAACTTTAAAAAATGGTTCTAAACAGAGGTTCTGTCAGGTTCATAGGTCTACTAAAGGTTTCCATGGCACCCCAAAGTCAAACTCCCAGCTCTTAGGAATTCTGTGTGAGTCTGGCCCAGGAACTAGATGGATGTATCTGTGCTTAGGGCTCATGCTGGGTGCTGGGATGCTATGAAAGGAACAAGTCTGCAGGCAGAACAGAATAGAAACTCAGGTGTGGAGCTGACCACCACACCACAAGGCCAGGCCTCACCTCCTCACCGTTGCCATAGGAGCCCATCTTCCCTCCTCCAGGAAGCTGGAACAGCTCTGTGGCAGGTTCAAACTCATTCCCCATGGCACGGCATATGCCACCAGATGGCGCCATTGTAGGTGCCCGTGGCCAGGAGGGGCTGCCATGCCAAAGGCTTTCATAATTGTAATCCAGTCTAATACAGTCATTGTTCCCAAGCTGTTGGGCTTGTTGTCCAGGCCCACTTAGGACCCTCAGAGACCTGAAAGCATGCAAAAGACTATGATGTCTACCTCATATGCAATTTAAAACAAAAGCAAAACTAAACTGTAAATGATTCTGCTGAACTTCCAGTGACATTTCTAGATTTCCTGAATGTGAAATTCCAGTCTTTGAAGTTGAACTTTCTTGTGCCCTAGATGTAGCAAGTCTGCCCATCAGGAAGACCAGCCCGTCCTGCTGGCAAAGGGTTAACCAAGCCGAATCCAGCTCTGGATGCCAACAGAGACCTAGCATCCCTATGCCCTCAGTCACAGTGTGTCAGACACTGGCACATCCCAGGACATACGGTAACTACTTCCAAATTTCTGATGGACTAAAAGGTTTTGGAAAACTCTGTGGACCCTGCCCAGCCAATTCACATGGTTTAAGCCAGCCCCAGTGTGGGTGAACCCCACTCTATGATTCAGAAAAATAAGGATCACTGAGGTATAGCAAGGGGCTTGCCCGGTGGCTCAGTGGTAAAGAATCTGCTTGCAATGCAGGAGCAGCAGGAGATGCGGGTTCAATGCCTGGGTTAGGAAGATCCTCTGTAGGAGGAAATGGCAAACTACTCCAGTATTCTTGACTGGAGAATCCCATGAACAGAGGAACCCGGTGGACTGAAGCATCATTTCTCCCATGAGGTATAGGAAAAAGTCCACATGTGGCATTATGCAAATGTTCTGGCTAGATATCGTGTCACTTGCAAACCTTATCTCTCAGCTCCACCCTGCTTCTTCATCCCTGACTTCCTCTGACTATAAAGCCAAACTTCTACCATCCTCAGGGCAACTGCATCCTGTACATCTCAGGATTTTGCTCACATTTGCCTCCACAAACATTCCAGCATGAGTTTTTGCCAAGCTTCACCAGATCCTCTACCTCCCCAGAAGGTATACAAAGAATATATACAAAGAATAGTCTTTGTAGAAAGAAAAATCAACAACTCTGACTCTGGTGGCTCAGTGGTAAAGAATCTGCCTGCCAATTCAGGAGACTCGAGTTCGATCCCTGGGTTGGGAAGATCCCCTAGAGAAGGAAACGGCAACTCACTCCAGTATTCTTGCCTGGAGAACTCCATGGACAGAGGAGACTGGTGGGCCCCAGTCCATGGGGTCGCAAAGAGTCAGATACAACTGCAACACTAAGCACCTAATTCTGCCAGAACACTCTCTGCAGTGTCAGTTCTGTAACCATATGGAAACGTTCTCAATTTTGTTAATTCCCAACTTCCCAGACAAAGCCCCATGGGATCCAAGGCTATGCAGAGTTAGACTTCCAGGTCACTGACACCCCGATCAAATCTCGGAGGGTGACCAAAACCCTCCGCTATTTCAGACAGTTCCTGCATCTGATGACAGCCTGCAGCTTGCACAACAGCTTTTCAAACAGCTGATGAACCAGATCTCATGAGACCCCCTGTATTCAGGCTTCATCTTTACTGCTTCTCTACACCATCAAATCCTTGGCTCAGGCAGCCGTGGACCTGCCACAGCAGCACTCGCACTGGTAAATGAATGTTTGACAAATGGAGAGCTCCTTGGCCTCTTTCTGCCTGTCTAGGGCATCTGTGTGGAGTCTGGCAAGAAAGAAATCCACTAATCTGGAAAGGGATCCCCTGAACCCTTAAGGGTAAATGGCAATTCCCGCCTGCCACTGGGTACTATTTCAGTTTTCTACTCATACTATCCTATTGCCACCAAGTACCAGAAGGCAATTTAGTTGGGATGAAGAGTGTCCTGGAGAGGACCATGGCCTATTATCACATGAACCTGGAAAAGACTGCCCTTAGGAGAGCTGGAAGTCAGAAGGGTGACAGGAGTGGCATCTAGTCTGTTGCAACCTGGAGCCTTCAAGCCAGTGCAGCTTCTGCCCCATGCCAGCCACTATCAGTGACTCAACTGAACTGAGAATACTTGTACATGAATCCATGTGTTGCAGTGGATAAGTCGCCTCAGTTGTGTCTGACACTTTGCGACCGCATGGACTGTAGCCTGCCAGGATCCTCTGTCCATAGGGATTCTTCAGGCAAGAATACTGGAGTAGGTTGCCATTCCCATCTCCAGGAGATCTTCCTGATGCAGGGATCTAATCCTGAGGGGTCAAGTCCCAGTCTCTTATGTGTCCTGCATTGGCAGGTGGATTCTTTACCACTAGGGCCACCTGGGAAGCCCTAGTGTTACTATAGGTATTATCATTTTTATTATGTACCATAGGAGGTATTAAGAAAGTCGGACACCTGTAGCCATAGTGTTTTATCATTTTTATTATGTACCATAGGAGATATTAAGAAAGTCGGACACCTGTAGCCACCTGTGTTTTCAGCTTCCCTGCATGTCTAATGCAATCAGTTCAGTTCAGTCTCTCAGTCATGTCTGATTCTTTGTGACCCCATGGACTGCAGCACATCAGGCTTCCCTGTCCATCACCAAATCCCAGAGCCTGCTCAAACTCATGTCCATTGAGTTGGTGATGCCATGCAACCATCTCATCCTCTGTCATCCCCTTCTCCTCCCACCTTCAATCTTTCCCAGCATCAGGGTCTATTCTAATGAGTCAGTTCCTTGCATTAGGTGGCCAAAGTATTGGAGTTTTGGCTTCAACATCAGTCCTTCCAATGAATATTCAGGACTGATTTCCTTTAGGATTGACTGGTTGGATCTCCTTGCAGTCCAAGGGACTCTCAAGAGTCTTCTCCAACATCACAGTCCAAAAGCATCAATTCTTTGGTGCTCAGCTTTCTTTATAGTCCAACTCTCACATCCATACATGACTACTGAAAAAACCATAGCTTTGACTAGACGGACCTTTGTTGGCATACTAATGTCTCTGCTTTTTAATATGCTGTCTAGGTTGGTCATAGCTTTTCTTCCAAGAAGCAAGCATCTTTTAATTTCAAGGCTGCAGTCACATCCTCGTCCAAGGTAAGCAGCAATGGCTGTGCTTTGCTAGAGCAGCTGTGAAGACATACCCCACGCCCAAGGTAAGAGAAACCCAAGTAAGACGGTAGGTGTTGCAAGAAGGCATCAGAGGGCAAACACACTGAAACCATACTCACAGAAAACTAGTCAATCACACTAGGACCACAGCCTTGTCTAACTCAATGAAACTAAGCCATGCCCGTGGGGCAACCCAAGATGGGTGGGCCATGGTGGAGAGATTTGACAGAATGTGGTCCACTGGAGAAGGGAATGGCAAACCACTTCAGTATTCTTGCCTTGAGAATCCCATGAACAGTATGAAAAGGCAAAATGATAGGATACTGAAAGAGAAACTCCCCAGGTCAGTAGGTGCCCAATATGCTACTGGAGATCAGTGGAGAAAGAACTCCAGAAAGAATGAAGGGATGGAGCCAAAGCAAAAACAATACCCAGCTGTGGATGTGACTGGTGATAGAAGCAAGGGCCGATGCTGTAAAGAGCAATATTGCATAGGAACCTGGAATGTCAGGTCCATGAATCAAGGCAAATTGGAAGTGGTCAAACAAGAGATGGCAAGAGTGAATGTCGACATTCTAGGAATCAGTGAACTGAAATGGACTGTAATGGGTGAATTTAACTCAGATGACCATTATATCTACTACTGCAGGCAGGAATCCCTCAGAAGAAATGGAGTGGCCATCATGGTCAACAAAAGAGTCCGAAATGCAGTACTTGGATGCAATCTCAAAAACGACAGAATGGTCTCTGTTCGTTTCCAAGGCAAATCATTCAATATTACAGTAATCCAAGTCTATGCCCCAACCAGTAATGCTGAAGAAGCTGAAGTTGAACGGTTCTATGAAGACCTACAAGACCTTTTAGAACTAAAACCCAAAAAAGATGTCCTTTACATTATAGGGGACTGGAATGCAAAAGTAGGAAGTCAAGAAACACCTGGTGTAACAGGCAAATTTGGCCTTGGAATACGGAATGAAGCAGGGCAAAGGCTAATAGAGTTTTGCCAAGAAAATGCACTGGTCATAACCAACACCCTCTTCCAACAACACAAGAGAAGACTCTATACATGGACATCACCAGATGGTCAACACCGAAATCAGACTGATTATATTCTTTGCAGCCAAAGATGGAGAAGCTCTATACAGTCAGCAAAAACAAGACCAGGAACTGACTGTGGCTCAGACCATGAACTCCTTATTGCCAAATTCAGACTTAAATTGAAGAAAATAGGGAAAACCACTAGACCATTCAGGTATGAACTAAATCAAATCCCTTATGATTATACAGTGGAAGTGAGAAATAGATTTAAGGGCCTAGATCTCATAGATAGAGTGCCTGATGAACTATGGAATGAGGTTCGTGACATTGTACAGGAAACAGGGATCAAGACGATTCCCATAGAAAAGACATGCAAAAAAGCAAAATGGCTCTCTGGGGAGAGAGAGCCATTACAAATAGCTGTGAAAAGAAGAGAAGTGAAAAGCAAAGGAGAAAAGGAAAGATATAAGCATCTGAATGCAGAGTTCCAAAGAATAGCAAGAAGAGATAAGAAAGCCTTCTTCAGGAATCAATGCAAAGAAATAGAGGAAAACAACAGAATGGGAAAGACTAGGGATCTCTTCAAGAAAATCAGAGATACCAAAGGAACATTTCATGCAAAGATGAGCTCGATAAAGGACAGAAATGGTATGGACCTAACAGAAGCAGAAGATATTAAGAAGAGGTGGCAAGAATACACAGAAGAACTGTACAAAAAAGATCTTCACGACCAAGATAATCACGATGGTGTGATCACTGAGTGTGATCACTAGAGCCAGACATCCTGGAATGTGTAGTCAAGTGGGCCTTAGAAAGCATCACTACGAACAAAGCTAGTGGAGGTGTTGGAATTCCAGTTGAGCTATTCCAAATCCTGAAAGATGATGCTGTGAAAGTGTTGCACTCAATATGCCAGCAAATTTGGAAAACTCAGCAGTGGCCACAGAACTGGAAAAAGTCAGTTTTTATTGCAATCCCAAAGAAAGACAATGCCAAAGAATGCTCAAACTACTGCACAATTGCACTCATCTCACACGCTAGTAAAGTAATGCTCAAAATTCTCCAAGCCAGACTTCAGCAATATGTGAACCGTGAACTTCCTGATGTTCAAGCTGGTTTTAGAAAAGGCAGAGGAACCAAAGATCAAATTGCCAACATCTGCTGGATCATAGAAAAAGCAAGAGAGTTCCAGAAAAACATCTATTTCTGCTTTATTGACTATGCCAAAGCCTTTGACTGTGTGGATCACAATAATCTGTGGGAAATTCTGAAAGAGATGGGAATACCAGACCACCTGATCTGCCTCTTGAGAAATTTGTATGCAGGTCAGGAAGCAACAGTTAGAACTGGACATGGAACAACAGACTGGTTCCAAATAGGAAAAGGAGTTCGTCAACGCTGTATATTGTCACCCTGTTTATTTAAATTCTATGCAGAGTACATCATGAGAAATGCTGGACTGGAAGAAACACAAGCTGGAATCAAGATTTCCAGGAGAAATATCAATAACCTCAGATATGCAGATGACACCACCCTTAAGGCAGAAAGTGAAGAGGAAATAAAAAGCCTCTTGATGAAAGTGAAAGTGGAGAATAAAAAAGTTGGCTTAAAGCTCAACATTCAGAAAACAAAGATCTTGGCATCCAGTCCCACCACTTCATGGGAAATAGATGGGGAAACAGTGGAAACAGTGGCAGACTTTATTTTTCTGGGCTCCAAAATCACTACAGATGGTGATTGCAGCCATGAAATTGAAAGACGCTTACTCCTTGGAAGGAAAGTTATGACCAACCTAGAGAGCATATTCAAAAGTAGAGACATTACTTTGCCAACAAAGGTTTGTTTAGTCAAGGCTATGGTTTTTCCTGTGGTCATGTATGGATGTGAGAGTTGGACTGTGAAGAAGGCTGAGTGCCAAAAAATTGATGCTTTTGAACTGTGGTGTTGGAGAAGACTCTTGAGAGTCCCTTGGACTGCAAGGAGATCCAACCAGTCCATTCTGAAGGAGATCAGCCCTGGGAGTTCTTTGGAAGGAATGATACTAAAGCTGAAACTCCAGTACTTTGGCCACCTCATGCGAAGAGTTGACTCATTGGAAAAGACTGATGCTGGGAGGGATTGGGGGCAGGAGGAGAAGGGGACGATAGAGGATGAGATGGCTAGATGGCATCACTGACTCAATGGTCGTGAGTCTCAGTCAACTCCGGGAGTTGGTGATGGACAGGGAGGCCTGGCGTGCTGCGATTCATGGGGTCGCAAAGAGTCGGACATGACTGAGCGACTGAGCTGATCTCCAGTCACATCTGCTGTGATTTTGGAGCCCAAGAAAATAAAGTCTGTCATTGTTTCCATTGTTTAATGTAATTTTAATGTCTGGTGTTATAAAGAGGGCCAATAGCTTCATTTAGAGAAACAAAAGCTACCATGTTAAGCACTTAATATGTGCCAGGAGTAAAGGCCTGGCATACATGATCTCATTTAGTCCTCACAGCTATCCCATGAAGTAGGTACTGTTTTTCCATTTTAAAGTCGGGTATGTGAGGCTCAGAGATGTTAACTAACTTGCCCATGGTAACACAGTAAGTCGTTAGCATCAGAGTTCACCGGCAGGAGACTAGCTCTAGGATTCTGTATCCTTATCTCTGTGCTAAAAGGCGTTTGAAATAGCACACGCAAGACACACATACCCCCAAGTGGTAGATGTGGATCTCTAAGAGGGAGACACCAGTTTCACCCTTTGGGCTCCATACACGGCTGGCTGTAGGAGGAGACCCCCAAGCAAGTGGACCACTCCAGCTGGGAGTGATTGTGGACAGAAGTGGGCACTTGGATGCTTGGGGGTGGGGTGCTGTGGGGGTATCTGGCTTCCCAATTGGGAAGACTAGGCTCAGGACAAGAGTGACAGACCAACTCTGAATTGCAGAAACACCCAGAGTAGCAGTCACCAACTTCATTGCGTCCTTGTGCCTGCGAGGCAGCTACAGGCACAGAGAGGTGCTGAGGCTTGCCTAAGGTCACACAGCTCGCAAGAGGGCGGGTGCAGTGTAGAACCCTGGTCTTCAGGCTCCAGTTCGGTGCTCTTGCTGCCACTCCACTCCACTGGCCCCTCAGGTCCAGTGCACAGCAGTCAGAGGGAAGCCACGTCTTTGTGAGTGAAGCCATTGTCTGGAGGGTGGTTCTCAGTGTTGCCCAGAGACCTGCAGAAGTGGCAGTCTTCAAGTCCCACCCAGGACTGACTGGGGACTGAGATCCAGCAATATGGGACTTTGCAAGCCCTCTAGGTGACCCTGATACACACTCAAGTCTGAAAACAACCGGCCCAGACAGAAAGGCAAAGTGCCAAGTGCTGCAGCCATACACATGCATTCGGACTGTCAACTCGCACAGCACAAAGAAGGGTCGTCTTCCTAGAGAAGGAAGGAACACAGCTCTCAAGCCATACCTGCAGAGCAAGGTCACCTTCAAACACATGTGGCAGTTAGACATGCACAGACGGGGAGGAGGAGTGCAGCCAGTACTTGCTCATCCACAGGTACATCAGAGATAGTGTAGTTTTGCCAACTCAGCAACTCCCCAGAGATGTGCCAGTTCCACTGCTTGTTGCCCGGGAGGTGCATCCCTGCCCTCTGGGAAATTGCCATGCAGGATCATAGAACCTCTGATCTGGGAAGGATCTTAGAGAGTACCTACCTCATTGCCCACCCCTACTGCATCACTGGTGATGCCCCTGACTTTCCTTCTCCAGAGGAACCTGGCAGGCTACAGTCCATGGGGGTGGCAAAGAGTCAGACAGGACTTAGCACTGAGCACAATCATTTTTAGGACAGTGGTAGGCCGCACAAAACATCAGTGGCTCCTAGTTTGTGGCCTCTGATTTAATATCTTTCTTTCCCACTTGGCTGTCTGCTCCACAGGGGCACATGCCCCTGGTTCTGCTCTGCTCACCACAGTGTCTGGATTCAACAAATGGAAAAATAAAAATAGAAAATGGACCCACCCTCCCAGTAGAACACCAGGTTCAGAAAGAATACACTGGCATGGGGATGGCACTCTGTCACTCGCCTCTTTTTCAATTGCCCACTGGAAATGGCCCCATGTCCCTTTAAGCCCTACTCCCGGTTGACCCCTGCAGGCCTCCTTACCCTCTGCCCTGAAGTCATACCCTGGCCACATGGGTTCTGGTGGGGGTGGGGCCCTCTGTGACGTCACCAAGGGCCCAGCCCTGCCTAGTCCTCAGTCTCCAGGTGCCAGCGCAGACCAGCACACCAGGAGCCACTTGGTCTCAGCTCACGATGCGCTCTGTAATATGGTTATTTTTTTGGCCTACGTTTATCTCGTTTGTCTTTGCCTATGTGTTTTATGTTCTGAGAGATGAAGCCGAAGAACTGCCGTGGATGGTGCCCAGTGGAAGGCACTTCCGCGTTCGGCAGAATCAACCAGAGCATGTCCCAGGCTGGTTTGGGAGCAAGTCGCACTGGCTGTTAATCTTCCTCATGTTTTTGGTGATCCTGAAGTTTCCTGGAGGCGATGACAAAAGTATCGCGGGCACTCCTCCTGGCCGTCAGGGCTGTTCATCTGGCTCTCCAGGAAGAAAGAAGATAAGGGCTTCCCCCTACAAAGACTCTATGTGCGGTGCCTTAACCCAGGTCGAGACGACACTGGTGAACCTTGTGTCCAGGGTGCGGAGTCTGAAACTCACTGCTGCAACCGGTGATCAACGCCAATGTCCCAATATCCAGGTTCTTGCTGACGGATGGAATAACATTACGATATATGAGGTATGGGACACCCGAGCCCCCGATGAAGTGGATTTTTGCATCAAAGAAGAATAATAGTTGAGTGTTGACAAAGTGTATCCAAACTAATAAAAGTATTTTGAAGCAAAAGGAAAAAAGCCTCTGATATTTTTTATTCGTGCTACAGTTTTACCTTTTCCAGAATGTGGTATAATTGGTATCATGCAGTGTTTTCCAGACTGAGAGACCTGCGTTCGATCCCTGGCTTGGGAAGATCCCCTGGAGAAGGGAAAGGCTACCCACTCCAGTATTCTGGCCTGGAGAACTCATGTGCATGTTTTTGTGTGGGCATTAGCTTTCAAATCATTTGGTGAGCTATCTAGGAGCAAAATTGCTAGGTCATAGGGTATGACAGTGTTTAGCTAAGTAAGACATTGCTTCCAAAATGACTGTACCATTTTGCATCCCCATTAACAATGAATGAGAGTTCCTCTTGTTCAGCTGAACAATAGCAAGGCTGGCCTATCACCCACCGAAGTACAGAGTAGTACCCCACTCAGGGTTCCCCTTTAAGTGCCTGACACACTGATCCACAGAGTAGGACCCCAGTGGGGGCGGGAGGGGGTCCTCTATGTGCCTGACATGGAACAACAGAGAAGGACCCCAGGCAAGGGAACTGTCTAAATGCCTGAACCCGCAGAGCTATGGAGAAAGACTAGCCAAAGAGGCCTTCTGATTGCTAGCTACCAGAGGCTCAACAAACAAACAAACAACCAAAAACAAACTCTGATAGGGCCATAACTCCCGTGGCTGAGGCAGTCTGTGTCCCTGCACATTTGGTGTCATCAGGGTCCCCTTGACCCAAGCAGCTGCATCACCTTCATGCTCAACCCTCACTGGGGCAGAGCTTCCACAGGCTCTGCATCTATGCACATGGTGTCACTTTGGTTGTGTCCACCTCTTTGAGACCCCGTGGGCTGTGGCCTGCCAGGTTTCTCTGTCAGTGGGGTTCTCCAGGCAAGAATACTGGAGTGTATTGGCCAATATTGGTTCCCCATAGTCTTCTAGAGTACTATACCTCCTGCTGCCCTAGCTGCCAACTCCCCTGAGTATCTGGTGCTGCCAGAACCCCTGTGACCCAAACAGCTGCACCACCTCCATACCTGGCCCTCACTGGGGCAGACCCAAGTCCTCCAGTGCAGCCTCAGTAGTAAAGTGCAGTGGACGACCTACCTGCAGAGGTGGAAATAAAACCACAATTGAAACCCAGGGGCAGTGTGGCTAAGGAAGACCCAAAACCATCCCACCAGCTGTACAAGCTGCAGATTAAATCCACACAATCAACTAGGCAGATTCTCTGTCTACAGAATATATAAAAGGACACTGAGAGCTCCTACATAAGAAAACGTGCTCGTTCTGATAGCTGTGGACATTGGAAGCAAGCAGACACAGGAGTAGGACCTGATTAGAATCTAAGCTGCCCGCATAGCAGGCCCAGAAATCAACACAGTGTTGAAGGGCAACCTACGGAAGTGAGGTGGACTGTGCTTCCCAGCGAGGGAAAGGACACTGACAGCAGCGATGCAAGAAAAACATTTATTATTCTTCTATTTTGACTTGTTCTATAATTTCTTTTGAATTTTTCCTTTTCTTTTTCTTTTCTTTTTTTCCATTTCTGTTTACCATTTTCCCCCAATCTGTTGTAGTTGTCAGTTTTATTAGCACTATGAAATATAATTAAGCTTTTGAGTGTTTTTTTTTTTTTTTTCAGTCACACTTTTTATTGCTGTTATAAACCTCTGCGTCTACATTGGCCTTTTGCAGTTCTGTGGAGTTTTCCTTTCCTTTTCTTCCTTCTTTTTTTAATTTCTAAAAACCTATTATTATGTTTTCTACATGTATTCCTTTGCTTTTCCTACTGTTCTTTTCCCCTTGCAGTTAATCTTTAACATATATGTATCTTCTTTATCTACTGTTATTCAACTTTGCATTTCTATTTCTTTTTTTTTATAACTAAAATTTAAGTTTTATTTGGATTCCATACAGTTTGTTTTTTCCCACTAATACACTCTTTTCTCTCTGAGATGTAATCCGGGGTACCATATTGGATTAGTTTTCACATCTCCTCAGTATCCTCTGGTCTGAGACAGTGTTTCACTCCTTTATTGTTTTTTCTTGACTTTGACAATTCTTTTTTTTTTAATATAAATTTATTTATTTTAATTGGAGGTTAATTACTTTACAATATTGTATTAGTTTTGCCATACATCAACATGAATCCACCAAGGGTATACACGTGTTCCCCATCCTGAACCCCCCTGCCACCTCCCTCCCCATACCATCCCTTTGGGTCATCCCAACGCATCAGCCCCGAGCATTCTGTATCATGCTTTGAACCTGGACTGGTGATTCGTTTCACATATGATATTATACACGTTTCAATGCTATTCTCCCAAATCATCCCACCCTTGCCCCCTCCCAGAGTCCAGAAGACTGTTCTATACATCTGTGTCTCTTTTGCTGTCTCACATACAGGGTTATCATTACCATCTTTCTAAATTCCATATATATGCCTTAGTATACTGTATTGGTGTTTTTCTTTCTGACTTACTTCACTCTGTATAATAGGCTCCAGTTTCATCCACCTCATTAGAACTGATTCAAATGTATTCTTTTTAATGGCTGAGTAATACTCCACTGTGTATATGTACCACTGCTTTCTTATCCATTCGTCTGCTGATGGACATCTAGGTTGCTTCCATGTCCTGGCTATTATAAACAGTGCTGCGATGAACATTGGGGTATATGTGTCTCTTTCAATTCTGGTTTCCTCAGTGTGTATGCCCAGCAGTGGAATTGCTGGGTTGTATGGCAGTTCTATTTCCAGTTTTTTAAGGACTCTCCACACTGTTCTCCATAGTGGTTGTCCTAGTTTGCATTCCTACCAACAGTGTAAGAGGGTTCCCTTTTCTCCACATCCTCTCCAGCATTTATTGCTTGTAGACTTTTGGATAGCAGCCATTCTGACTGGCGTGAAATGGTACCTCATAGTGGTTTTGATTTGCATTTCCTGATAATGAGTGATGTTGAGCATCTTTTCATGTTTGTTAGCCATCTGTATGTCTTCTTTGGAGAAATGTCTATTTAGTTCTCTGGGCCATTTTTTGATTGGGTCATTTATTTTTCTGGAATTGAGCTGCAGGAGTTGCTTGTATATTTTTGAGATTAGCCCTTTGTCAGTTGCTTCATTTGCTAGTATTTTCTCCCATTCTGAAGGCTGTCTTTTCACCTTGCTTACAGTTTCCTTTGTTGTGCATAAGCTTTTAAGTTTAATTAGGTCCCATTTGTTTATTTTTGCTTTTATTTCCAATATTCTGGGAGGTGGGTCATAGAGGATCCTGCTGTGATGTATGTCGGAGAGTGATTTGCCTATGTTTTCCTCTAGGAGTTTTATAGTTTTTGGTCTTACATTTAGATCTTTAATCCATTTTGAGTTTATTTTTGTGTATGGTGTTAGAAACTGTTCTAGTTTCATTCTTTTATAAGGGGTTGACCAGTTTTCCCAGCACCACTTGTTAAAGAGATTGTCTTTTCTCCATTGTATATTCTTGCCCCCTTTGTCAAAGATAAGGTGTTGATAGGTGCATGGGTTTATCTCTGGGCTTTCTATTTTGTTCCATTGATCTATATTTCTGTCTTTGTGCCAGTACCATACTGTCTTGATGACTGTGGCTTTGTAGGAGAGCCTGAAGTCAGGCAGGTTGATTCCTCCAGTTCCATTCTTCTTTCTCAAGATAGCTTTGGCTATTCGAGGTTTATTGTATTTCCATACAAATTGTGGAATTATTTGTTCTAGCTCTGTGAAAAATACCGTTGGTATCTTGATAGGGATTGCATTGAATCTATAGATTGCTTTGGGTAGTATACTCATTTTCACTATATTGATTCTTCTGATAAATGAACACTGTATATTTCTCCATCTATTAGTGTCCTCTTTGATTTCTTTCACCAGTATTTTATAGTTTTCTATATATAGGTCTTTTGTTTCTTTAGGTAGATATATTCTTAATTATTTTATTCTTTTTGTTGCAATGCTGAATGGAATTATTTCCTTAATTTCTCTTTCTATTTTCTCATTATTAGTATATAAGAATTTCTGCAAGGGATTTCTGTGTATTGATTTTATATCCTGCAACTTTACTATATTCATTGATTAGCTCTAGTAACTTCCTGGTGGAGTCTTTAGGGTTTTCTATGTAGAGGGTCATGTCATCTGCAAACAGTGGGAGTTTTACTTCTTCTTTTCCAATTTGGATTCCTTTGATTTCTTTTTCTGCTCTGATTGCTATGGCCAAAACTTCCAAAACTATGTTGAATAGTAGTGGTGAGAGGGGGAACCCTTGTCTTGTTCCTAACTTTAGGGGAAATGCTTTCAATTTTTCACCATTGAGGATAGTGTTTGCTGTGAATTTGTCATATACAGCTTTTATTATGTTGAGGTATGTTCCTTCTATTCCTGCATTCTGGAGAGTTTTTATCATAAATGTATGTTGAATTTTGTCAAAGACTTTCTCTGTATCCATTGAGATAATCATATGGCTTTTATTTTTCAATTTGTTAATATGGTGTATTACATTGATTGATTTGTGGATATTGAAGGATCCTTGCATCCCTGGGATAAAGCCCACTTGGTCATGATGGATGATCTTTTTAATATGCTATTGGGTTCTGATTGATAGAATTTTGTTAAGGATTTTTGCATCTATGTTGATCAGTGATATTGGCCTGTAGTTTTCTTTTTTGTGGCATCTTTGTCAGGTTTTGGTATTAGGGTGATGGTGGCCTCATAGAATGAGTTTGGAAGTTTACCTTCCTCTGCAATTTTCTGGAAGAGTTTGAGTAGGATAGGTGGTAGCTCTTCTCTCAATATTTGGTAGCAGTCAGCTGTGAAGCCATCTGGACCTGGGCTTTTGTTTGCTGGAAGATCCCTGATTACAGTTTCAATTTTCACGCTTGTGATGGGTCTGTTAAGATTTTCTATTTCTTCCTGGTCCAGTTTTGGAAAGTTGTAGTTTTCCAAGAATTTGTCCATTTCTTCCACGTTGTCCATTTTATTGCCATATAATTGCTGATAGTAGTCTCTTATGATCCTTTGTATTTCTGTGTTGTCTGTTGTGATCTCTCCATTTTCATTTCTAATTTTATTGATTTGGTTATTCTCCCTTTGTTTCTTGATGAGTCTAGCTAATGGTTTGTCAATTTTTTTTTCCTCTCAAAGAACCAGCTTTTGGCTTTGTTGATTTTTGCTATAGTCTCTTTTGTTTCTTTTGCATTTTTTTCTGCCCAAATTTTTAAAATTTCTTTCCTTCTACTAACCCTGGGGTTCTTCATTTCTTCCTTTTCTAGTAGCTTTAAGTGTAGAGTTAGGTTATTTATTCGACTTTTTTCTTGTTTCTTGAGGTACGCCTGTATTGCTGTGAACCTTCCCCTTAGCACTGCTTTACCAGTGTCCCACAGGTTTTGGGTTGTTGTGTTTTCCTTTTCATTCGTTTCTATGCATATTTTGATTTCTTTTTTGATTTCTTCTGTGATTTGTTGGTTATTCAGCAGCGTGTTGTTCAGCCTTCGTATGTTGGAATTTTTAATAGTTTTTCTCCTGTAATTGAGATCTAATCTTACTGCATTGTGGTCAGAAAAGGTGCTTAGAATGATTTCAATTTTTTTTAATTTACTAAGGCTAGATTAATGGCCCAGGATGTGATCTATACTGGAGAAGGTTCCGTGTGCACTTGAGAAAAAGGTGAAATTCATTGTTTTGGGGTGAAATGTCCTATAGATATCAATTAGGTCTAACAGGTCTATTGTATCATTTAAAGTTTGTGTTTCCTTGTTAATTTTCTGTTTAGTTCATCTATCCATAGGTGTGAGTGGAGTATTAAAGTCTCCCACTATTTTTGTGTTATTGTTAATTTCCCCTTTCATACTTGTTAGCATTTGTCTTACATATTGAGGTGTTCATATGTTGGGTGCATATATATTTATAATTGTTATATCTTCTTGAATTGATCCTTTGATCATGATGTAGTGTCTTTCTTTGTCTCTTTTCACAGCCTTTGTTTTAAAGTCTATTTTATCTGATATGAGTATTGATACTCCTGCTTTCTTTTGGTCCCTATTTGCATGGAATATCTTTTCCCAGCCCTTCACTTTCAGTCTGTATGTGTCCCTTGTTTTGAGGCAGGTCTCTTGTAGACAACATATATAGGGGTCTTGTTTTTGTATCCATTCAGCCCGTCTTTGTATTTTGGTTGGGGCATTCAACCCATTTACGTTTAAGGTAATTATTGATAAATATCATCTATTTCTTCTTTATTGACTATGCCAAAGCCTTTGACTGTGTGGATCACAGTAATCTGTGGGAAATTCTGAAAGAGATGGGAATACCAGACCACCTGACCTGCCTCTTGAGAAATTTGTATGCAGGTCAGGAAGCAACAGTTAGAACTGGACATGGAACAACAGACTGCTTCCAAATAGGAAAAGGAGTACATCAAGTCTGTATATTGTTATCCTGCTTATTTAAATTATATACAGAGTACATCAGGAGAAACGCTGGACTAGAACAAACACAGGCTGGAATCAAGATTGCTGGGAGAAATATCAATAACCTCAGATATGCAGATGACAGCACCCTTATGGCAGAAAGTGAAGAGGAACTAAAAAGCCTCTTGATGAAAGTGAAAGTGGAGAGTGAAAAAGTTGGCTTAAAGCTCAACATTCAGAAAATGAAGATCATGGCATCCGGTCCCATCACTTCATGGGAAATAGTTGGGGAAACAGTGGAAACAGTGTCAGACTTTATTTTTTTGGGCTCCAAAATCACTGTAGATGATGACTGCAGCCATCAAATTAAAAGACGCTTACTCCTTGGAAGGAGAGTTATATCCAACCTAGATAGCATATTCAAAAGCAGAGACATTACTTTGCCAACAAAGGTCCGTCTAGTCAATGCTATGCTTTTTCCAGTGGTCATGTATGGATATGAGAGTTGGACTGTGAAGAAAGCTGAGCACCGAAGAATTGATGCTTTTGAACTGTAGTGTTGGAGAAGACACTTGAGAGTCCCTTGGACTGCAAGGAGATCCAACCAGTCCATTCTGAAGGAGATCAGCCCTGGGGTTTCTTTGGAAGGAATGGTGTTAAAGCTGAAACTCCAGTACTTTGGCCACCTCATGCGAAGAGTAGACTCATTGGAAAAGACTCTGATGCTGGGAGGGATAGGGGGCAGGAGGAGAAGGGGACGACAGAGGATGAGATGGCTGGATGGCATCACTGACCTGATGGATGTGAGTCTCAGTGAACTCCGGGAGTTGGTGATGGACAGAGAGGCCTGGAGTGCTGCGATTCATGGGCTCACAAAGAGTCGGACACAACTAAGTGACTGAACTGAACTAATGATCCCGTTGCCATTTACTTTATTGTTTTGGGTTTGAGTTTATACATCCTTGTTGTGTTTCCTGTCTAGAGAAGATCCTTTAGCATTTGTTTGAGAGCTGGTTTGGTGGTGCTGAATTCTCTCAGCTTTTTCTTGTCTGTAAAGATTTTGATTTCTCCTTCATATTTGAATGAGATCCTTGCTGGGAACAGTAATCTGGGCTGTGGGTTATTTTCTTTCATCACTTTAACTATGTCCTGCCATTCCCTCCTACCCTGAAGAGTTTCTATCGAAAGATCAGCTGTTATCATATGGGAATCCCCTTGTGTGTTATTTGTTGTTTTTCCTTGCTGTTTTTAATATTTGTTCTTTGTGTTTGATCTTTGTTAATTTGATTAATATGTGTCTTGGGGTGTTTCACCTTGGGCTTATCCTGTTTGGGACTCTCTGGGTTTCTTGGACTTGGGTGATTACTTCCTTCCCCAGTTTACGGAAGTTTTCAGCTATTATCTCTTCAAGTATTTTCTCATGGTCTTCCTTTTTGTCTTCTTCTTCTGGGACTCCTATGATTCGAATGTTGGGGCGTTTAACATTTTCCCAGAGGCCTCTGAGATTGTCCTCATTTCTTTTAATTCATTTTTCTTTTTTCCTCTCTGATACATTTATTTCTATCTTCTATCTTCTACCTCACTAATCCTATCTTCTGCCTCTGTTATTCTACTGTTGGTTCCCTCTAGAGTGTTTTTAATATCATTTATTGCATTATTCATTATATATTGACTCTTTTTTATTTCTTCTAGGTCCTTGTTAAACCTTTCTTGCATCTTCTCAATTCTTGTCTCCAGGCTGTTTATCTGTGACTCCATTTTGTTTTCAAGATTTTGGATCATTTTCACTATCATTATTCAGAATTCTTTATCAGGTAGATTCTCTATCTCTTCCTCTTTTGTTTGGTTTCGTGGGCATTTATCCTGTTCCTTTACCTGCTGGATATTCCTCTGTCTCTTCATCTTGTTTATATTGCTGTGTTTGGGGTGGCCTTTCTGTATTCTGGCAGTTTGTGGAGTTCTCTTTATTGTGGAGTTTCCTCACTGTGGGTGGGGTTGTACAGGTGGCTTGTCAAGGTTTCCTGGTTAGGGAAGCTTGTGTTGGTTTCTGGTGGGTGGAGCTGGATTTCTTCTCTCTGGAGTGCAATGAAGTGTCCAGTAATGAGTTATGAGATGTCAGTGGGTTTGGAGTGGCTTTGGGCAGTATGTATATTGAAGCTCAGGGCTATGTTCCTGTGTTGCTGGAGAATTTGCATGGTATGTCTTTCTCTGGAACTTGTTGGCCCTTGGATGGTGCTTGGTTTCAGTGTAGCTATGGAGGTGTTTGATGAGCTCCTGTCGATTAATGTTCCCTGGAGTCAGGAGTTCTCTGGGGTTCTCAGGATTTTTACTTAAGCCTCCTGCTTCTGGTTTTCAGTCTTATTTTTACAGTAGCCTCCAGACGTCTCCATCTATACAGCACCATTGATAAAACATCTAGGTTAATGATGAAAATTTTGTCCACAGTGAGGGACACCTGGAGAGGTACACAGAATTACATGGAGAAGAGGCGAGGTAGGAGGGAGATAGAGGTGATCCGGATGAGATGAGGTGGGATCAAAAGAGGAGAGAGGAAGCTAGCCAGTAATCACTTCCCTATATGCTCTCCACAGTCTGTATCCCTCAGAGATCTTCACGAAGTTACACAGAGAAGAGAAGAGGGAGGAAGGAGACAGAGGTGACCAAGAAGATAAAAGGGGGGAATCAAAAGGAGAGAGACAGAGCCATTCAGTAATCAGTTCCCTAAGTGTTCTCCACACTTAGGGACACTCCAGAACACACAAAGAGATTCACAGAATTGGGTAGAGAAGGGAAGGGGAAGGGAGGAGATAGAGGAGACCTGGTAGAGAAAAAGGAGAGTCCAAAGGGGGAGAGAGCAATCAGGCCAGGGATCTCGCTCCCAAGTAAAAATGGGTAATGAAGATTGGGTTCTTAAAGGTACAAAATTGATAACAAATACAAAAAAGCAAAGATTAAAAATCTAGAGTAGAGGTTGGATTTTCAAAAATACAATATTAAAGGAAAAAAAAGAAAACAAAGTCATAAGAATTATAAATATATATATATATATATATATATATGAAATTTGCTTTAAAAATAGGGTCTCTCTTTTTTTTTTGCAAAGTAATAGGAGGTTATAAAAATGAAACTTAAAGGAGTAATATAGGACTTAAAATTAAAAAAATTAAAAAATTAAACAATGATAGTAAAAATATATCTAGGACTTTCTCTGGTTTGTTGTGGGCAGTGTGGGATCAGTTCATTTTCAAATAGTTCCTTGATCCAGCTTATATTTCTCAAGAGCTATAGGCCCCTTCCTATGTAGTCTGTACTATCTACAGGGTTTTAATCTATTGCAACTGTCATTTCCACGAGATTCCCTCTGTTTTAGCTTCTTCTGTTTGCTGGTCTCTTCAGCGTCTAACTTCCGCTCTGACACAAGGCGGCGGTGGTGGACACTTTTTCAGGCTCACTTGTTCAGTCGTGCTGTGGGGAGGGAGGGACGCTGCAAATGAATAACTCTGGCACATGCTCCCAGTGTCTCGGCCACACTGGGATTCCTCCGCTCACGGCGTGTGTGCTTTCCCTGTCTACACTGCTCAGGCTCTAGGTTGCTCTGCAGGGAACTGTCTGAGGCCGGCCCTGGGTTGTATGTACTTCCCAGGTCTAAGCCACTTAGGTTCAGGTACTCGGGTATTCTTCAGAGGCACAGACTCGGTTGGACCTACATTTTGTGTCCTTCCCAGGTCTGAGCAGCTCAGGTTACCAGGTGTTTGGCGAGCATGGTCGCTGCAACTTATGGCGTCCCCTGTCCCTGTCACTTGGTTTTCTGGGTGTACAACTGGTGCACCTTCTCAGGTGGATGTTAACCATCCAGAATCTCAAGACGTCTTGGTTAGCAAAGAAACCTGCTTGCAGTTTGGTAGATAATGCCTCTCTGGGGCTGCTATTGCCCCCTTCTGGCTCTGGCTGCCTTCTCCTGCCTTTCACCAGGCAGGGGGATGGGCCGGGCTAGCTCTGCTCAGTCCTTTGTTCTGTGAGTGGGCCTGATGGTGTCTTGCTGCTGCTACTGCTAAGTTGCTTCAGTCGTGTCCGGCTCTGTGCGACCCCATAGACGGCAGCCCACCAGGCTCCCCCATCCCTGGGATTCTCCAGGCAAGAACACTGGAGTGGGTTGCCATTTCCTTCTCTAATGTATGAAAGTGAAAAGTGAAAGTGAAGTTGTTCAGTCGTGTCTGACCCTCAGCTACCCCATAGACTGCAGCCTACCAGGCTCTTCTGTCCATGGGATTTTCCAGGCAAGAGTACTTGAGTGGGGTGCCATTGCCTTCTCCAGATGGTGTGTTAGATTAGGGCTTTTCGCATGGTAGCTATCCCACAGTCCGGTTTGCTATACCAAGTTGGTTCCCTCAGATTGCCCTTGGGGCATTCAGGCCCGGTCCTTACTCTAAGCAATGCAGCCCACGCCTCCCTGCCCAACCCCCACTTGCTAGTGGCAGATGCAGGCGTCTGCGCTGCTTCTCCACTGGGGGAATTACGGTTGGGCACGTAATCTGTGGGTTTTAATTATTTACTTATTTTTCTTCCCAGTTATGTTGCCCTCTGTGGTTCCAAGGCTCGCCACAGACTCGGCAGTGAGAGTGTTTCCTGGTGTTTGGAAACTTCTTTCTTTTTAAGACTCCCTTCCCAGGACGGAGCTCCATCCCTACCTCTTTGTCTCTCTTTTTATCTTTTATATTTTTTCCTACCTCCTTTCAAAGACAATGGGCTGCTTTTCTGGGTGCCTGATGTCCTCTGATGGCATTCCGAAGTTGTTTTGTGGAATTTACTCAGCGTTCAAATATTCTTTTGATGAATTTGTGGAGGAAAAAGTGGTCTCCCCGTCCTTTTCCTCTGCCATCTTAGGACCACCCCCACATTTCTATTTTCTATCTTTCCTTTCTTTTTCTCACCATATTCGTTAGTTTTGTTTTCATTGCTGTATTCCCCAGTTGGCACCTTGCTTTACTTTTATTTTCCAGTTTGTGCTTTAGTTAGTTTTGTTCTTAACTGGTGGATATCATTTTTGGTTTCCTTTGTTCACCAGGTCAATCTATTGTGCTTTATTTTTGTTGGACTGTTTTGATTTTGATTATGGCTATATATGTATATATTCCATTATTTTAATTATTATTTGCCTGATTTTGTAACTGCCATTTGTCTGGGGTTCATCTTTCATTTCTCATTTTTGAGTATTTGTTTTAATCTCTTTTAATGCCATAAGAAACTACCTGTTGAATCTCCATTTCTGGCCAGAGATCAAGCCCTGACCTTTGGAGTGGGAGCACTGACTCCAAGACCCTAGACTACCAGAGAACTCCTAACCCTAGGGTGTATCAAATAGTGAGAACTCCCACAAATGAAACCACTTCAGTACAAGACCTGGCATCCCCCAACCACCAGTAGCACTCTGCACAGGACACCTCATCCAAACAACAAAGAAGACAAAAATACAAACCCAATCATCAGCAGACAGACTTACCACTTCACTCAGCCTTGCCCATCAGAGAAAAAAAAATACTCAGCACAAATATCATCCTAAATGAAGCTTACACATACCACGGGACCAATCTTAGGAGGGCAGAAACCACAAGGTAGAAATAATTCAACCCTGAAGCCTGGGAAAAGGAGACCTCAATCACAATAAGATTTAAAAAGTAATGAAAAGTCAGAGAAATACTGCACAAATGAAGGAACAAACTAAAAGCACTAAAGTCCAAATAAATGAAGAAGAAATAGGCAAACTACCTGAAAAAGAATTAGAATAATGATAGTAAAGATGATTAAAAAAAAAAAAAAAACACCTTGAAAACAGGATGGAGAAAATGCAAGAATCAATTAACAAAGACCTAGAAGAATTAAAGAATAAACATACAGAGAACAACACAATTACTGAAATTAAAAATACTTTAGAAGGAATCAATAGCAGAATATCTGAAGCAGAAGAATGGATCAGTGAGCTGGAAGATAAAATGGTGGAAATGACTGCTGAAGAACAGAATAAAGTAAAAAGAATGAAAATAACTGAGGATAGTCTCAGAGATCTCTGGGACAATATTAAATGCACCAACATTTTGAAAATTTCCCCAACATGGAAAAGGAAATAGTCAAGTGATAAAGAACAATCTCAAGTTGAGTCTATCTGGACTACGTTCCCTGTGCCATGGTAAGAGGAGAGTGAAAAATTTGGCTTAAAACTCAACATTCAGAAAACTAAGATCATGGCATCTGGTCCCATCACTTCATGGCAAAGAGATGGGGAAACAGTGGAAAGTGTCAGACTTCATTTTGGGGGGCTTCAAAATCACTGCAAATGGTGACTGTTGCCATGAAATTAAAAGATGCTTACTCTTTGGAAGGAAAGTTACGACCAACCTAGACAGCATATTAAAGAGCAGAGACATTACTTTGCCAACAAAGGTCTGTTTAGTCAAGGCTATGGTTTTTCTAGTAGTCATGTATGGATGTGAGAGTTGGACTATAAAGAAAGCCAAAGAATTGATGCTTTTGAACTGTGGTATTGGAGAAGACTCTTGAGAGTCCCTTGGACTGCAAGGAGATCCAACCAGTCCACCCTAAAGGAAATCAGTCCTGAATATTCATTGGAAGGACTGATGTTGAAGCTGAAACTCCAATCCTTTGGTCACCTGATGCAAAGAGCTGACTCATTAGAAAAGACCCTGATGCTGGGAAAGATTGAAGGTGGGAGGAGAAGGGGATGACCAAGGATAAAATGGTTAGACGGCATCACGGACTCAATGGACATGAGTTTGAGTAAACTCCAGGAGTTGGTGATGGACAGGGAGGCCTGGTGTTCTGCAGTCCATGGGGTAGCAAAGAGTCGGGCACGACTGAGCGACTGAACTGAACTGAATTAAGTTGAAGGCTAACCACAATTAGACATTTTTGCCACGATGAACAAAATAATTTTGCCAATTCTCTTGCCACTCTCTAGTTCATTCTGTGATAGTCTAGGCAAAGTCCATCTTCCTTGAAATCACCAAAGATATCAAGTCTGACATTTTGGGACATGGCAATTCTTCTTTGAAACCTATTTTCACAAGGGAAAAAAAAAAGTTTCATGTGTTATGAAACAAAATAAGAATCTTACTTACAATTAGTTCCCCAGTGACTGCATCAAACCCCACGTGAATCATATGTTCAAAGTCTGAAGGAAGAGAAAGATCGCTATAATCTCTTCAAAAATTTTCTCATACCCTTTCTTTTTCTCTTCCTCTGGGACCCCTATAATTCAAATGTTGGTAGTGCTGGGTTTTCTTTGCTACATGTGGGCTTTCTCTAGTTGCAGCAAGCAGGGGCCACTCTTTATTGTGGTGCATGTGCTTTTCATTATAGTTTCCTCCCTTGTTGCAGATCGTAGGCTCTAGGTGTGTGGGCTCAGGAGTTGTGGTGCACAAGTTTATTTGCTCTGTGCAAGTAGAATCTTCCCAGACCAGGGATCAAACCCACGTCTCCTGCATTAGCAGGCAGATTCTTATCTGCCTGTACCACCAGAGAAGTCCCTAAAATTTTTAAATATTTTAACAAATATTTTTCGCAATGACTGTGTGCCAGGCACCTTTCTTAGCCCTTCACATATAATAAATCGTTTTATCTTTACCACAACTTCTGATAGAAGTAATGTTTTAATTTCCATTTTAGAGATGAGGAAACTGAGGCACAGAGAGGTAAAATAAATCACCTGAGGTTCAACAGCTAGGAAGAGACAGAGTCAGAATTCAGACCCAAGAAGCCTGGCTCCACATCCTGAGGGCTCATTCACTATCCTGTGCCACTCTTGTGACAATACCCTTGGCTTCCCTTTTAAGTTCTAGTCCACAGCGCCCCCTTGCGTTCTATTTCTTCCCAACCATTCTGAATAATTGTCCTGCCTAGCCCCCACCAAGACTTCCTCCAAGCCGAGTTCCAGAACTGGTAGTCCCTCCCCTCCATCAGGTGTAGCCAAGCTCCCAGGATGGGATCCAAACACAGGTGAGTGGTGGTGATGGGCTGAAATCGTAATCATATCTGGCCATTATTTTCCTGGCAGTAAAACTGTCGACTAAAAAATACAGTCACAACCTGAAAGTAGAGACTTATTTTATTTGGTGGGAATGTTTAGGACTCCGAGCCTGGGAGACAGCATCTCAGTAGCTCTGACAAAACTGCTCAGAGGAGTTTGCAGGAGGGGAAGTCAGGCTATATACAAGTTTGCGACAAGGAGAGCAGGCAGTCTGATCATCAAAGATCGGGTATCAAGTTAAGCAATTTAGCATTCTGTGTAAGGGCAGATGCAAGCCTCTGGGCTCGCTGGATTCACTCCCTTCACATGCAGCTCAGCCTTTGGGGGCAATCCAGTGTACTTGTTCACCTTGCTTCTTGCATCCCCAGCTCCTCAGCAATCACGGTGCGGGGCAGCAGCATCCCCTGGTTTGTAGTTTTGGAAGCCCTCATTCATATTTGGAGGACAGAAATCGCTGATGGCTGTGACATTTCTTGTTCATTAATATGGCTGAGGTATTTTCACTTTACAGTCGGATCAGCGGTAAAGAATCCGCCTGCAAACAAGAGCCTCAGGAGATACAAGTTCTATCCCTGGGTTGGGAAGATCCCCTGGAGAAGGAAATGGCAACCCATTCCAGTATTCTTACCTGGAGAATCCCCGTGGACAGAGGAGCCTGGCAGAATACAGTCCATAGGGTCACAAAAGAGTCGGATAGGACTGAAGCAACTTAGCACGCACGGGGAAGAATGAGAGGCAGCAGATAAACGAGGAACTTCCAAGGAAAAATCAGCAGTATTGTGAGGCATGAGGAAGTAGAGGTTCCTTCAAGGCCTGAGTGACTGGGCAGGTGAATGGTATTGCCACTCACTGAGATGCGGGTACAGAAGGAAGAGCAGGTGGGCAGGGAAGGTAGTTATAACAGCAGGCATCCATGGCGCATGCATCATGGGCAGAGCAGGCAGACACTGATCACTGTGGTCACTTTACTGAGGAGGGAATGTGAGGTTCTGAGACCTGAAGAAACTTTCCCAAAGTCACAGAGTGAGTAGCAGGGTCGGATTTGAACCCAGGTCCTTCTGACTACATGTCTGTGCTTTTAACCAGTTGGATGAAAGGCAATCAGCCTATGCTAGGACCCCCTTCCCTTGTTCTGCCTGCTATTTCAACCCTGATTATTGTCTGTCTTCATGCCTCCTGATTTGCTTGGGCTCTGACCCTGGCTGCCAACCTCTCCATGACTCTCAGCCTTTCTTTAATCTTCAGGGTTTAGATAACTGCCTTCCCACCACCCCATCCCCCTGAAGGCCACACTCTACTCTCTCCCCGTGCATGCTTCACCCAGACACATGACTCAGTTGACTCTATAGCTTATAAGACCTTTTTCCATTTCCCGTCCAACACTGAGTCTCCATCCCCGGATTCCTGTCTTCTAGTCTCACCCTGTAATGAACAGCAGGGCTGTGACTCAGTTTCTACCTTGAAATTTTGTGTCGAGGGATTCTTGAATTCCATGCTCTGCACGCATGTGAGTGTGTAGAGATTGGTTCCATATACTAGCATTTCGTGGACAGAGGCTGGATGTCCCCAACATTGCTGGACAGTCCTACATAGTGAAGAATGCCCTGGATTCTGCCTAACTTTTGAATGCCACTACCCCCTACCCAGTTATTCATGTAGCTGAAAAAATCTATTTATAATGATCTGTGCCTAGAACATAACTCTGCTTTACACATTAAAGATTTTTTGCATGGTTTGAGTATTTGCTTGAAATTTCCAGGAATACAACTACTGTGTAAATGGAAAAAAAAAAATGGATTTTGTTTTGTTCAGAACTCTCCCAAGAGTTGTTTACCATTTTTGAAGATCAAGTTGCTGACAGCAATGCTGCTCATGGTAAGGGAGTCACTAATGCAATGCCCTGTAAAGGTCCGTATTTGTAGCATAATTTGCACCTATGGGATTTCCACACAAAGGTGCACGTTTCTGCCTATTTCCTTAGATCTAATGTGGTGCGGCCTGAACCTTTACAGATGGATTAATTACAAACATTTTCCTTTTATTTCTCCTTAACACCGTGGTTAGGCCTTTCTGTCTGTCTGTATCTATGCATTTCCCTCTGTCTCTCTCTCTCTCTGACACACACACATAAATACATAAACTTGTGTATATATTAGATATATTACATTGTCTATGACTTTCCTTGTTTCCTTGATTCACTGTTTTCAAGATAGCAAGTTATTTGTTAAAAAGGCAAGCACTTACTAAAGTGCCCAAAGCTGTTTCAAATTCTTTATATGTATATCTCACTTAATCCTCACAAAAATCAAATGAGGTAAGGCTTATTTACACTTTTATTTTGCAAATGAAGAAACGGAGACACAGAGAGGTAAAGTAATTGGCCAAAGTCACACAGCTGGCAAGTGATGGAGCTACAAACGGAACCCAAATCTGTTTGACTTCAAATGCAGTGTGCATTCAGTTGCTGGGTATGTGGTAGATTATCTGTCATGCTTCTTATCAGTGTTAGAACGGACTCAGAATGATTCTAAGGGCAATATGTTCCAAAATCTTTGAGGGTTCCTAGAAAAAGTACAGAGAACTTTAGGAGGTTGGCAAATACTCTTGTATATAGTCTGGGTATGTTTGCTTGGAGGCTTCCCTCATGGCTCAATGATAAAGAATCCACCTGCCAATGCAGGAGATGCAAGAGACACAGGTTCCATCCCTGGGTCGGGAAGATCCCCTGGAGAAGGAAACAGCAACCCACTTCAGTATTCTTGCCTGGGAAATCCCATGGACAGATGAGCCTGATGGGCTGCAGTCCATGGGGTCACAAAAGACTTGGACACAACTTAGCAACTAAACCACAAGAACATGTTTGCTTGCCACTCACATATCCAATCAACTGATCTGAGTCAAGTTGAATGGTGTCTTATTCCTTAACTGCTTCTTGTATCCAGATTGTATAAGGCCCAAGAGTAGCTCTGTGCCAACCATACTTTCCATTTGAAAAAATAACGTACATTATTTGACACAGAATATGGCAATGGGACCAAAGAGGTTCCATCTAGACTCCTAAATCCCTACCCTATCAGCAGCCAGCCAACTTTATAAGACTTGGTGACTACTGAGATACTCACACCTTTGTTTTTCTCAATTAACAAGCTATCTCAGGTGAAAACGCATGTTACATATCTGCCTTATTCAGAGAAACGGGCCATCCGTCGTGCTTTGTGTAGGTGCAGCCTTCGCACCCCATTGAGAACTACAAAGCTCATGTTCCAGCAGCTCTGACGTCCACCACGAGATGGCAGCGTTCTCCAGGCTTTGAATGACAGAAAAGGCCAGCTTCGTTTAATGCCAGTTTTTCATGAGTCATAGGTCAAATGAACCATCTTTCCTGCCACTAGAAGAATGCCCACATGTTTTCCACGCTGCAGTTTCTGGAAAGGTAACTTGCTTTTGGCAACTTGTTGACATTTGAATAATAGTCTGAAGCCGGTTCTGGTACAGCCGGGTCTCCTCTGTTTTAGTACAGATACTCATTGAGCACACATTATGTCGCAAGTGCCTTCACTACCGAGGGGCCTGGGTTTGATCCCTGGTTGGGGAACTATGATCCCACAAGCTGCATGGTGCAGTGGGGGAGAAAAAGGAAGAAAGTCACCGTCTCATTGGGGACATTGATCCCTGAACAAAAAATTTCTATGATAACATCATAAGCACTGTGATGGAGTAAGCAGAGATGTGGTACCCACCGCAATCTGGAGGCTCGGGGAAGTCCTTCCGGAACTGAAATTGTGACACTGAAAACTGAATTGTAAAGAAAGGGCAGTTAATAGCCAGGGACGAATGTGGGAAAGGGGATTTGGGACAGAGGAAACAGACTGAGCAGGAAGCTTGTGACAGGATGGTGTGTGCTGAGGAAGCAGGTGGGAGCTAGTGGGCACAATAAGAGAATATGGAATGAGGTGCAGGGTAGGTAGAAGTGAAGTTTAGAAATGCAACAATGATATCACAACCAGGAACTGATACATAAAACCATGTTCTCTTTCCAACTACCTCTTGAGATAAGACCATCACAATCTTACCTTGAGAAAGCACGATCTCTTCATTTCTCACAATGCCATGGTGCAACTCAAAATAACTTTGGCAAACATTTATTCAACCTCTACTAAGTACTGAGCACTATGCTAAGAGCTGCTTCATGCATTGCCTTCTTTCATATATGCAGTAATCTAGGCGATGGATACTTTGAGGCTATTATTATTCTCATTTTACAGATGAGGAAACCTAGGTTCAGAGAGGTTAAGTGACTTGCTCAGGATCACATAGCCAACAAGTGATGGAGCAGGATTTTGAATTGAAGCATGAATTAAGTACAGAGGAAGTATAGGAAAGAGAGAGAATCACAAATAATGTCAGTAGGCATGGGCTGAGAGTGACAAGGAGGACTTTCTGACACAGTTAATGCCCAAGATGGATTAAGTGAAATGGATGATAATAATAATAGAGTAGTGAAAACACGTAATGTTTTTGAATATGCATAGGCCCTGTACTGTTTCCACTGTTTCCCCATCTATTTGCCATGAAGTGATGGGACTGGATGCAACGATCTTAGTTTTCTGAATGTTGAGCATTAAGCCAATATTTTCACTCTCATCTCACTATCATCAAGAGGCTCAAGAGGCCCATAAGGGTGGTGTCATCTGCATATCTGAGGTTATTGATATTTCTCCCGGCAATCTTGATTCCAGCTTGTGCTTCATCCAGCCCAGCATTTCTCATGATGTAATCTGCACATAAGGTAAATAAGCAGGGTGACAGTATACAGCCTTGATGTACTCCTTTTCCTATTTGGAACCAGTCTGTTGTTCCATGTCCAGTTCTAACTGTTGTTTCCTGACCTGCATACAGATATCCCAGCAGGAAGGTCAGGTGGTCTGGTATTCCCATCTCTTTAAGAATTTTCCACAATTTGTTGTGGTCCACACACTCAAAGGCTTTGGCATAGTCAATAAAGCAGAAGTAGATGCTTTTCTGAAACTCTCTTACTTTTTCAATGATCCAACGGATGTTGGCAATATGATCTCTGGATCCTCTGCCTTTTATAAATCCAGCTTGAACATCTGGAAGTTCATGGTTCACATATTGTTGAAACCTGGCTTGGAGAGTTTTGAGCATTACTCTACTAGCATGTGAGATGAGTGCAATTGTGCAGTAATTTGAGCATTCATTGGCATTGCCTTTCTTTGGGATTGGAATGAAAACTGACCTTTTCCAGTCCTGTGGCCACTGCTGACTTTTCCAAATTTGCTAGCATATTGAGTACAGCACTTTCACAGCCTCATCTTTTAGGATTTGAAATAGCTCAACTGGAATTCCATCACCTCCACTAGCTTTGTTCATAGTGATGCTTCCTAAGGCCCACTTGACTTCACATTCCAGGATGCCTAGCTCTAGGTGAGTGATCACACCATCATGATTATCTGAGTAGTGAAGATCTTTTTTGAATAGTTCTTCTGTGTATTCTTGCCACCTCTTCTTAATATCTTCTGCTTCTGTTAGGTCCCTACCATTTCTTTCCTTTATTGAGCCCATCTTTGCATGAAATGTTCCCTTGGTATCTCTAATTTTCCTGAAGAGATCTCTAGTCTTTCCCATTCTATTGTTTTCCTCTATTTCTGTGCATTGATTGCTGAGGAAGGCTTTCTTATCTCTCCTTGCTATTCTGTGGAACTCTGAACTCAAATGAGTATATCTTTCCTTTTCCCCTTTGCCTTTCACTTCTCTTCTATTCACAGCTATTTGTAAGGCCTCCTCAGACAACCATTTTGCTTTTTTGCATTTCTTTTCTTGGGGATGGTCTTGATCCCTGTCTCCTGTACAATGTCACGAACCTCCGTCCATAGTTCATCAGGCACTCTATCAGATCTAGTCCCTTAAATCTATTTCTCACTTCCACTGTATAATCATAAGAGATTTGATTTAGGTCATACCTGAATGGTCTAGTGGTTTTCCCTATTTTCTTCAATTTAAGTATGAATTTGGCAATAAGGAGTTCATGATCTGATCCATAGTCAGCTCCTAGTCTTGGTTTTGCTGACTGTATAGAGCTTCTCCACCTTTGGCTGCAAAGAATATAATCAATCTGATTTTGGTATTGACCATCTGGTGATGACCATGTGTAGAGTCTTCTCTTGTGTTGTTGGAAGAGGGTGTTTGCTATGACCAGTGTGTTCTCTTGGCAAAACTCAATTCGCCATTGCCCTGTTTCATTCTGTACTCCAAGGCCAAATTTGCCTGTTACTCAAGGTGTTTCTTGACTTCCTACTTTTGCATTCCAGACCCCTATAATGAAAAGCACATGTTTTGAGGGTGTTAGTTCTAGAAGGTCTTTAGGTCTTCATAGTACCATTCAACTTCAGCTTCTTCAGCGTTACTGGTCAGGGCATAGACTTGAATTACTGTGATATTGGATGATTTGCCTTGGAAGCAGAGATCATTCTGTCGTTTTGGAGACTGCACCCAAGTACTGCATTTCGGAATCTTTTTGTTGATTATGATGGCTACTCCATTTCTTCTAAGGGATTCCTGCCCACAGTAGTACATATAATGGTCATCTGAGTTAAATTCACCCATTCCAATCCATTTTAGTTCGCTGATTCCTAAAATGTCGATGTTCCACTCTTGCCATCTCCTCTTTGACCACTTCCAATTTGCCTTGATTCATGGACCTAAAATTCCAGGTTTCTATGAAATATTGCTCTTTACAGCATCAATCTTTGCTTCCATCACCAGTCACATCCACAACTGGGTGTCGTTTTTGCTTTCATTTAGTTCAACATTAAGAAAGCTAAGATCATGGCATCTGGTCCCATCACTTTATGGCAAATAGATGGGGAAACAGTGGAAACAGTGACAGACTAGTTTTGGGGCTCCAAAAATCACTGCAAATGGTGACTGCAGTCATGAAATTAAAAGATGCTTACTCCTTGGAAGGAAAGTTATGACCAACCTAGATAGCGTATTAAAAAGCAGAGACGTTACTTTGCCAACAAAGGTCCGTCTAGTCAAGGCTATGGTTTTTCCAGTAGTCATGTATGGATGTGAGATTTGGATTCTAAAGAAAGCTGAGCACCGAAGAATTGATGCTTTTGAACTGTGGTGTTGGAGAAGACTCTTGAGAGTCCCGTGGACTGCCAGGAGATCCAACCAGTCCATCCTAAAGGAAATCAGTCCTGAATATTCATTGGAAGGACTGATGAAGCTGAAACTCCAATACTTTTGCCTCCTGATGCAAAGAGCTGACACATTGGAAAAGACCCTGATGCTGGGAAAGATTGAAGGCGGGAAGAGAAGGTTAGGACAGATGATGAAATGGTTGGATGGCATCACCGAATCAATGGACATGAATTTGAGTAAGCTCTGGGAGTTGGGGATGGATAGGGAGGCCTGTCCTGCTGCAATCCATGGGGTGGCAAAGAATCAGACGTGACTGAGTGAGTGAGGTGAACTGCCTGAGGCTCTGTACTGAATGTTTTATAAGCATTACCTTATTTAATCTTTACAATAGCCCTATTATCATCCCCATTCACAGATGAGGACACTGAGGTACGGAGAAGGTAACCAACTTGCTCAAGGTCATTGGTTAGTTCATGCCAGGGCGTGGTAGAGCCAAGAGGCCCTGAGTGAGAGGGAGATATAAGCGAGGATATTTCAGCCCGAGGAAACAACAGCAGGACATGCACCGCCACGGAAGGCTGCTAACCCAGAGTCACTTGGGATTGTTAGACTGTAAAGGGACTGAAGTGCTCAGGACTGTGATGCTGGGGAGGCCAGTGGGAGCCATATTGTGAGGGACCTCGGGTGCAGCTTAAACTTGACATGCGAGGAGCAGGAGGCCGGGACACACAGGAGACTTGTAAGAGGGGAGGGGTCTAATCTGCCTGAGCTGAGGTCTTTCTTCCCTTTGCCAGCATGTTCAGGTGACTCATGGTGCCACACAAACATCCAGTCAGAGTTCCTGCCTTTTCTAAGTGTGTCTGCTTGTACTTGGAGCGGCTGCATTTCCAGATGCTAACTCTGACAGCTCTGCTCCCAGACAGTGGTCCTCCGCGGAGGGCCCCGGCCCAGTGGCATCAAACCTGAGGCAGGAACTCCGGAGAGTGTGCCTGGCCACTTCTGTTTCCACAAGCCTCCAGGTGATTCTGAGGCACACTAACACTTGAAAACTGCCATCTTATACTATTGCTTCAATATTGTGCCTGTGCTTGTGCATGTTGTGTGTGTGTGTGTGTGTGTGTGATGTATTTCCTCTCCCAACTCTGTGAGGTCAGGAGCCAGGTCTTTTTTTGATCACCCCACCTCCTGCCCCCTCCTGCTGTGCACATCCCAGCTCTGGCACTGACTCGCTGCCTGTAAGGCCCTGATTCTTTCCACACCCCAGTTGAACCATCCATAAAATGGAACTAATGAGAATGATAATAATAATATTGATTTCATTTGGTTGTTGAATCAAAAGAGTTAATGCAAGTAAAGCTATTAGGACAGTTTTTCTTGACTCCTCTTAAGTACTCAGTTTTATATATTAGAACCTGGTGTCCAACCAATCCTGGATTAAATGAGAGTAGGTTTGAGGTATTCCCTCATGGTCCAGTGGTTAGGAGTCCACGCTTTCAGTGGCGAGGTCTCACATTCAATCCCTTCATTGGGGAACTAAGATCCTGTAAGCCGTGGGCCAAAAAAATAAAAAATAAAGCAGGTTTAAATGAAGAGAGGAGAGAATAAGAAAAGGCAGATGGGCTAACTGGGTGGAGAAAACAAGAAAAGCAAACCTGTTTCAGACAGATTCAGCCACACCCTAGAGACCATCGTAACAATCCAGGAGCCTGATTTTGCAGGGAGTCAGAAAGAGAGAAAGGGAAAGATGCAAAAGAGATCTGGTTTCATATATGAAATATCCATAAGAGGCCAATCTACAGAAACAGAAAGTATGCCACCAGGGGTGGGTGATAGGTGAGAGTGGAATGTGACTGCTGGTGGGTATGGGGCTTGCTTCCTGGGTGGTGAAAGTGGTCTGTAATTAGATAGTGGTGATGTTATCACAACTCCGTGAATATACTCAAAACCACTAAATTGTATACTTCAAAAGGGGTCCATGTTATGATACGTGAATTATATCTTAATTTTTAAAAAACTGTTAACAAAATCGAATAAGCCTTGTCCTTCCAAAAAGAGAAGTCAGGACCTCGGCCTTTCTTTCTCATTAAGCCCCAGGAAACCAGGCACTGAGCAGGTGCAGAACTGAGACCAGGAAAGAAAGAATTTCATAGCTGGATTTTGTTCTAATTTATTTGTTTTGCCACCTAGGGACACCCAACTCATTTCCTGTGTCATTATTTCTCAACGTAAAAAAAAAGTCTGATGTTTTCATTAAGACCTACCATTTCAATGACATAAAATTAAATTGCCAGAGAAAGGCACAACCTGATTGTAATAAAAGTGCAGCCCCAGCCTGACGTATAAAGGGGAATCTCACAAACATGTGCGTCACATGCTTGAGTTCAACGTGGGTGAAAATATCAACCTTTTTTTTCCTCCCATGGCCGCGGGCAGCATAACCTAGTCAAATAGTCCTGGAAGATCTAATTATATCCCCAAAGGGCCCAAACCACTTAATTTCCCCTCCCAGCTTTTAGAGTTTCCAAGAAAATCATTCAACTATTATTTTACAGACTGATAAAAGCAGCCTTATGCCTTTATGACACAGGGTGGATGAATTCGGATTTGGGGACATTTGAGGTTTCAATATATGCTCAACATTGTTCATTGTGGTCGGGGAGGCCACCTTATTTTATTAAAGATAGTCTGAACATGTCTGCTTTATAGAACCTCTCTGTGACAAGATTGCTTACTGCCAAGAGGGTTCTACCAGGATAATCCAAGGCAAGAAGCAAAATAAATAAGCATGAAGCAATGAATGCTGGAAAGAATTTAAATGAAGGCAAAGGGGAGGCCATACAGGACAGTGGTCAGAGGAAAAGATACCATGTGCCACAGACCTAGTTTTATTAGGTTTCAATCCTAAACCAAACTCAAAAATACGAATTTGGGGACTTCCCTAGCAGTCCGGTGGTTAAGACTGCCTTCCAATGTAGGGGATGTGGGTTGAATCTCTGGTCAGGAAACTAGATCCCACATGTTGTGTGCTGTGGCCAAAAGATTTAAAAATAATAAAATAAAAATAAAACATAAAATGAACCCAAGATTGAAAGAAAAATATGAATCCGTATAGTACAAGAGCGTGTAGATTCTAGAATTAGGCTGCCTGGGTTAAAATATTGACTGTGTTCTCTGTTTTCCTGACTTCTTTAAGACATTAGCTATATATATTTCTTTCACAGTCCTTTCTATACTCTCTGTTATTGTTATGACCTGACTCGCACTAGATTATAAGTTATATGGATAAGGCAAGGGGCCATGTCTGGCTTGGTATATAGTAGATGTACTCAGTTGCTCAGTCATGTCTGACTCTTTGCAACCCCATGGACTGTAGCCCACCAGACTTCCCTGTCCATGGGATTTCCCAGCCAAGAGTACTGGAGTGGATTTCCATTTCCTTCTCCAGGGGATCTTCCCGACCCAGGGATCAAGCCCACGTCTCCTGCAGGTGGCAGGTGGGTTCTTTACCACTGCGCCACCTATACTCAACAAATATTTGTAGAATTGACTAGAGCTCTTAACTTTGTGTGGTTGGTCAACCTACCTCTCTAAGTCTTGGGGTCTTTGTCTATCAATTGGGGATGATTGTGATACCTGCTTAATAAGGTTGTTGAGAGAAATCCACATAAAAGTATGATGGCTAGCACCTAGCAGGAGCTCCCCAAATGCTCCTTAATATTATTATTGTAAAGTAAAATTCTATATTGGGTTTCCCTGGTGGCTTAGCTGGTAAATAATCCACTTACAATGCTGGAGACCTGGGTTCAATTCCTGGGTTGGGGAGATCCCCTGGAGAAGAGAAAGACTACCTATTCCAGTATTCTGGCCTGGAGAATTCCATTGACTATCCAATTAGCAGTCTTCAGGTACAGGAATAGTAAACTCAATAGGCTGGAGTCTTTTCTTTAAAGATTTTGTTTTTATGTGGACCATGTTTTAAAAGTCTTTTTTGAATTTGTTGCAATATTGCTTCTGTCTTATGTTTTGATTTTTTGGCTGTGAGGCATGTGGGATATTAGCTCCCCGACCAGAAATCAAACCCACACTCACCTCCAGCACTGAAAAGTGAAGTCTTAACCACTGGGCTGCCAGGGAAGTCCCAAGGATTGTTTCTTTAAAAGTGGCATTTTATTTGTTTAAAAAAATCATTTGAAAGAACACTTGCAAGAATGTTAATGCATAAATTCTGGGTTATGGGTACTTTAATGTTTTATTTTTATATTATTCTCTATATCTTAACTTGTGTGGTAGTTTTAGAATATGTAAATCCTAGGCACTTTTCCTATACATGGGGGGTGACTCTGTCCCCTCTTATAGCATTTTTTGTTGTTGTTGATATTTTAAATTTGTGCCATTTGGTTATTTCCCCCAGCTTTGTTGGGTTATAATTGACAAATAACATTGTACTAGCCATGAAATTAAAAGACGCTTACTCCTTGGAAGGAAAGTAATGACCAACCTAGATAGCATATTCAAAAGCGGAGATGTTACTTTGCCAACAAAGGTCTGTCTAGCCAAGGCTATGGTTTTTCCAGTGGTCATGTATGGATGTGAGAGTTGGACTGTGAAGAAAGCTGAGCACCGAAGAACTGATGCTTTTGAACTCTGTTGTTGGAGAAGATGCTTGAGAGTCCCTTGGACTGCAAGGAGATCCAACCAGTCCATCTGAAGGAGATCAGCCCTGGGATTTCTTTGGAAGGAATGATGCTAAAGCTGAAACTCCAGTACTTTGGCCACCTCATGAGAAGAGTTGACTCATTGGAAAAGACTCTGATGCTGGGAGGGATTGGGGGCAAGAGGAGAAGGGGACGGCAGAGGATGAGATGGCTGGATGGCATCACTGACTTGATGGACGTGAGTCTGGGTGAACTCCAGGAGTTGGTGATGGACAGGGAGGCCTGGCGTGCTGCGATTCATGGGGTCTCAAAGAGTCGGACACGACTGAGCGACTGATCTGATCTGATAGGTTTAAAGTGTAGGATATGATGATTTGATGTATGTACACATTGTGAAATGACCACCACAATCAGGTTAATTAAAACATCTATCACCTCACATATTTACCTGTGTATATTTCTGTGTGTGTAGTGAGAATGTTTAAGATCTGTTCTCTCAGCAATTGTATTTGTCCTTCTCTGTTTGGCTTATTTTACTTTAGCATAATGTTCTCTAGTTTCATCCATGTAAATAGCAGAGTTTTATTTTTTATGGCTGAATTATGTGTGTCTGTGTATGTGTGTGAGTCACTCAGTGACTCTTTGCACCCCATGGACTATAGCCCACCAGGCTCTTCTGTCCATGGGCTTCTCCAGGCAAGAGTACTGGAGTGGGTTGTTTCTTTATCCATTCATCTGTTGATAGGTTGTTTCCCTATTTTAGCTATCAAGAATAAGACTGCAAGAAATGTGGGAGTACAGTTACCTCTTCAAGATCTCTTCTTTTTCTTTTTTAAATTTTTATTGGAGTATCATTGATTTAAGATACTGATTTCTTTTCCTTCAGATAAATACCCAGAAGTGGGATTGCTGGATCATATGGTAATTCTATTTTTAACATTCTCAGGAAGCTCCATACTGTTTTCCATAGAGGCTGCACCAATTTATACCCCACCATCAGTGCATGGGCGGAGGGGTTCGGGTTCCCTTTTCTCCACATCCTCGCCAACTCTGTTTTTTCTCAGTGTAAAGTGTGAGGTATTAGGTGATTGATTTGCATTTGTCTGATGATTAGTGGTGTTGAGCACTTTTTTGTGTGCCCATAGGCCATTTGTATGTCTTCTTTGAGAAAATCTCTTTGGGTTCTCTGCCCATTTAGTTACTTGATGATGATGGTGATTTTGCTATTTTGTTGTAAGTTCCTTATATCCTCCTATCAGATACATGGTTTGGAAATATTTTCTCCCATAGATTTCTTCTTCACTCTGTTGATTGTTTCCTTCTGCTGTGTAGAGCCTTATTATTTTGATGTAGTCTCACTTGTCTGTTTTTGCTTTTATTGCCTCTGCTTTGGTGTCATATCCAAAAAATGACTGTCAAGACCAATCAAGGAGCTTTTCCCTTGTATTTTCTTCTAGAAGTTTTACAGTTTCAGGTCTTGCATGCAAGTCTTTAATCCATTTCAAGTTAATTTTCATGAGTGGTGTAAAATAGGAGTCCAGTTTCATTATTTTGCATGTGGATATACAGTTTTCCCAATACCATTTATTCAGAGACTACTCTTTCCCCATTATGTGTTATTGGGCACCTTGTCAAAGATTTTGCTGTTGTTGTTGTTCAGTTGCTAAGTCATGTCCGACTCTTTGTGACCCCATGGACTGCAGCACACCAGGCTTTTCTGTCCTTCACTATCTCCTGGAGTTTGCTCAAACTCATGTCTATTGAGTCGGTGACTCAATTACCCCTTCTCTGTTACCCCTTCTCTCCTGCCCTCAGTCTTTCCCATCATCATGGTCTTTTCAATGAATCAGCACTTCCCAAAGTATTGGAGCTTCAGCTTCAGAGATTAATTGACCATATATGTATGATTTTATTTCTGGGCTCTTTATTCTGTTCCATTGGTCTATGTGTCTCTTTTTGTATCAGAACCATAATCTTTTGATTACTGTGGCTTTGTAATATAGTTTGAAGGCAAGATGTGTGATGCCTCCAACTCTGTTCTTCTTTTTCAAGGTCACTTTGGCTATTTGAGGTCTTTTGTGATTCTATACAGATTTTTTAGGACTCTTGGATTCTTGCAAACTCTTTGTACCCCACAGGTTGTTGTGGGAGTGACTCTATGTGGGTCCTGAGGCTAGATCAGAAATGTGAGTCCTGAGGCTAGATCAATAAAGGTACTTTCATTTCCACTTTGCTTGCTGGAACACTTACTCTCGGAGCCCTGTGTCACCATGTAAGAAGTTTGACTACCTTGAAGTCACTGTACAGTGTGGTAGCCAGTCATGTGGACAGGACACAGGTAAGCACTTTGGTTGGCAATTCTAATCTTTGAGTCCTCCTATCCCAGGCATCAGGCATGTGAGTGAATAGGATTTTAGATGATTCCAGCCCCTGGCCATCAAGTCACTCTTGGCCTTCAAGTTTTCTACATGTGAAGCACAGAAAGTTTTCCCCATTGTGCCCTTTCTAAATTCCTGACGTGTTGATTCCATGAGCATACAATCATGGTTGTTTTAAGTTGCTAAACTGGTTGGTCATTTGTAACAGCATGTTTGACATATTTTATAATTTTTTCCAGTCTGTATTTATTTTCAAATTGAGGTATATAATTGACATATAACATTATATTAGTTTCAGATGTGCAATATAATGATTTGATATTTGCATATATTGCAAAATGATCACCACAATGTCTAGTTAACATCCATTGTCATACATAGTCACAAAAATTGTTTTCTTGTGATGAGAACTTTTAAAATCTACTCTCTTAACAACTTTCAAGTATGCAATACAGCCACCATGCTGTACATTACATCCTCAGGACTTATTTATTGGAAGTTTGTTCTTTTTAATCATCTTTACCCATTTTGCCCACCCCTCACTTCTTGCTTCTGGCAACCACCTATGATCTCTGTATCTAGGCTGCTGCTGCTAAGTCACTTCAGTCGTGTCCGACTCTGCGCGACCCATAGATGGCAGCCCACCAGGCTCCGCCGTCCCTGGGATTCTCCAGGCAAGAACACTGGAGTGGGTTGCCATTTCCTTCTCCAGGGCGTGAAAGTGAAGTCGCTCAGTCGTGTCTGACTCTTTGCGATCCCATGGACTGAAGCCCATCAGGCTCCTCCATCTATGGGATTTTCCAGGCAAGAGTACTGGAGTGGGGTGCCGTCACCTTCTCCACTGTATCTAGGAGTTCATTTTAAAAACTACTATTATTCCATAATTTAAAAAAAAGAGAGATCGGTAAAAGGATCAGCCCCCCATCATGATGTCACCTCAATTCAGATTTGGACAGGAGGTAAGAACAGTGAGTCATGTTGTGATGTCATTTGAAGGGCATTAAATCTCCAAAACCCATAACTCCATTCTAATGTCTAAAATGCCCCCAGTCAAGATGTTGGAAGTCTTTTACTTCCAAGAGTTCACTATTAACACATTTTTGACCTGAGATGTATTAACGCTACAGGCATTAGTTTCTGCAAAATCCCCTGGCAAATAATGTGTTAAAAAGCAGTTAATTCCCTCAAAAGGGTGGAGATGCGGAACAAGAAAGGAGGGCATTTAACCTGGGCAATGAATTCACAAACGTCTTCAACTTTAGATTTTTGAAGTTATCCCTGAGTGAATTTCTCAATATACAGTGTTCAGTCATGTGACAAAAGGAAGATATTCATCATATTTTTTGTTCAGTTGCTAAGGTGTGTCTGACTCTTTGTGACCCCATGGACTGCAGCTTAAATCTTTAAACTTTTGTCTCATCACCTGGTCCACTACCTGTACTGCACTGTGAATTAATTTTAAAAATAAATCTGGCAATTAAGATGTGATTAGCAAAATACTATTGTAGAACATTGTCATCTGCCATGGAATGCCAGGGTCCAGCCCCAGCAGGATCCAGGGGTACCCTCAGGATGACGGCATAGGCAAAAGGATAGTCAAAAAAGGGAAGAGAAAGAGGCTTGATCTTCCTTGGTTTACACAGAAAGCCAATAAAGCTCCTTGCACAGAACTTGCTCTGTTCACGGAGGCTGCAGGCGCCCTCTCGGTGGGGTGAGGATGCAGGATGCCCCCTCCTTGGTGAAGATGCAGGGTGCCTTCCTGATCCGGTCTTAGAAGCCCAGGCAAAAAAGTGAACTCAGAGAGCCCCTGTGCCCCAAGGAGTCATCCTGAAAGAAGAACAGAGAGAGAAAAGGAGAGAAAAGGAAAAAAGAATGCACGGGGAGACCAAGCTTCGGTGAGTGAGGCCTATAACTTTATTTTCAAAAGGATCTTTTATACCTTGACTTGTACAAAGAGGGAAATGAAAGATGCAAAGTCATACAGAGTCAGCCCAAACATTACATCTGTTTTGTCTTTATCGAAACCAGGATTTTTTCTGCATACCTTTCCCACAAACAATGTTGTGTACATTATCTTCTGGTCTTGGAGGCCTGTGGACATTTTATGACTCTTGTTTGATAAAGGCTGCTCAACCAGAAAACTTATTTTCCCTTGAAGTGTTTTTTCTTTATATTTCTAATCTATGTCAGCCTCAGAAAGTGCTAAACTGAGTTACATTCTCACGGAGCAAAAGTGCAGTGAGTTACAACAAAGAAAGAACCAATTAGCTCAAAGGTCTGATGTGGTTAATACCAAGGCTACTGCTTGTTTTTCCTACATTCCAACTAGGTTAACCAATGCACTCCCAGGTGCACAATGGATAAGGGATATGGACACTTGGCAGCAAGCATTGGCTCAACAGTGAAATCCTACACCAGCACTACTCTAATAGTTTTTAACTCTTCAAAAGGCTCTATATTTTTAGAATGTTTTAGGCTTCCCGTGTCTCTCATGGTGGGGAGGCTGTGAACAATCACATGCGTAGCTGCAAGAGTCTAGATAAACCTGTCAGCCAAGCTAGAAAGCCATCAGAGGGGTTTGAATTAAAACACTCTTATCATGCCCATTTACTAAAGCCGTAAGTTGATTTTTTCCAGAGAAGGGTGGTCGGGGATAGCCCCCTGTTAATGTCAGAAGAGTTGGTGAAAGGCACAAAATAGTAAGACAGACAGATGCTGGTTTTGGGGTAGATGCTCGAGCAGATCCAGGGAATCCCTCAAGGCCTGATCTGCCTTTGCCTGTCAGGTTCTCTCCACATGACCTTTGTAATGGGTGGGATCTCCCGTGGTGGCTCCCCGCATCAGAAGATTTAAATTAGGACTTTGTTATAGCTTATGAGTTATTCATGATCATCAGCCAAACCGCTAATTGGCATAATAGTCACTGTTCTATTAAATATCCCATGACATTATTTAGCTGCAAAGATTCCAAACTTTTGCATCAGTCAGAAGATACATTATTAACTCTTAGTGAGAAGATAGAAACAAATGGATGTGTATATATTTTTTTAGTTTAAAGTGTAATCATGTGCTATGTAAACATTGAAAATACAGCCCAATTTGAGCTATAGGTTTGGTATTTAGAATAAGTTATGCATGAAGAGGGGGCTTCCCAGATGGCACTTGTGGTTAAGAATCCGCCTGCCAATACAGGAGACACAGGAGACGTGGGTTTGATTCCTAGGTTGGGAAGATCCCCTGAAGTAGGAAATGGCAACCCACTCCAGAATTCTTACCTGGAAAACCCCATGGGCAGAGGAGCCCGATGGGCTACAGCCCATGTGGTCACAAAGGGTCAGACAAGACTGAGAGACTGAGCACATATGCATGTATGAAGAATGTTAGTATCTGGAAATTGCCATTGTGAGTTTGCCTTGCTGAGAGGCCCCAGCTGATACCAAAACCTATCGTTTGGGGAGGTGTAGGGCATTAACAATACTCAAACTACCACACAATGGCACTCATCTCACACACTAGTAAAGAAATGGTTAAAATGCTCCAAGCCAGGCTTCAGCAATACGTGAACCTTGAACTTCCAGATGTTCAAGCTGGTTTTAGAAAAGGCAGAGGAACCAGAGACCAAATTGCCAACATCCACTGGATCATCAAAAAAGCAAGAGAGTTCCAGAAAAACATCTATTTCTGCTTTATTGACTATGCCAAAGCCTTTGACTGTGTGGATCACATTAAACTGTGGAAAATTCTGAAAGAGATGGGAATACCAGACCACCTGATCTGCCTCTTGAGAAATTTGTATGCAGGTCAGGAAGCAACAGTTAGAACTGGACATGGAACAACAGACTGGTTCCAAATACGAAAAGGAGTACGTCAAGGCTGTATATTGTCACTCTGTGTATTTAACTTATATGCAGAGTACATCATGAGAAATGCTGGACTGGAAGAAGCACAAGCTGCAATCAAGATAGCCGGGAGAAATATCAATAACCTCAGATATGCAGATGACACCACCCTTATGGCAGAAAGTGAAGAGGAACTAAAAAGCCTCTTGATGAAAGTGAAAGAAGAGAGTGAAAAAGTTGGCTTAAAGCTCAACATTCAGAAAACGAATATCATGGCATCTGGTCCCATCACTTAATGGGGAATAGATGGGGAAACAGTGGAAACTGTGTCAGACTTTATTTTTTTGGGGTTCCAAAATCACTGCAGATGGTGACTGCAGCCATGAAATTAAAAGATGCTTACTCCTTGGAAGGAAAGTTATGACCAACCTAGATAGCATATTGAAAAGCAGAGACATTACTTTGCCAACAAAGGTCCGTCTAGTCAAGGCTATGGTTTTTCCATTGGTCATGTATGGATGTGAGAGTTGGACTCTAAAGAAAGCTGAGCGCCGAAGAATTGATGCTTTTGAACTATGGTGTTGGAGAAAACTCTTGAGTCCCTTGGACTGCAAGGAGATAAAACCAGTCAATCCTAAAGGAAATCAACCCTGAATAAACATTGGAAGGACTGATGCTGAAACTGAAGCTCCAATCCTTTTGTCACCTGATGAGAAAAGGTGACTCATTGGAAAAGACCCTGATGCTGGGAAAGATTGAAGGCGGGAGGAGAAGGGGACAGCAGAGGATGAGATGGCTTGATGGCATCACTGACTCGATGGACGTGAGTTTGAGTGAACTCCGGGAGATGGTAATGGATAGGGAGGCCTGGCGTGCTGCGATTCATGGGGTCGCAAAGAGTCGGACATGACTGAGCGACTGAACTGAACTGAACTGAGGGTATTAAGATAAATGTTGGAATTTGATGGAGGAATTACCTTTGAGGTCTAGTAAGTGTTGGAGTTAATAAAAACCCCTGGTGGTGTAATGTGAGGCTCAAGAAGGGGAAGGCTTAGAGACTATAGAATTTCTTCTGTCCAATATTCCTCTCTCCATGTTTTGCCTGGGATTTCCGGAGGGAGGGGGCCCAGGAGCTGGGACAGACTCGATCCATCTTTTCTGAATGTGGCTGTCCTGATGCAAAATTCAGCTCCCTTCTGTGAATCCAAACAGGGTAGCCGCATACAGGGTTACCATGGCTACTGCTCTATTGCACAAGCTCCCCGCTTATGCCAGGAAAGGGTGTGTACAGACTGAGGCTGGCCTATTCCTTGAAGCTCTAAGCCGGCCTCAGCCTCAGAAGCTCTCTGATGGGCTGGGCAGTCCCAACCAGCAGAGGGTGCCACTCAGCCTGCTGTCTAGCCCCAGAGACAGCCCTGAGAAGCCTCACCCTGACGTGTAACTGATGCTGCAGCTGCTGCCATCTTGTGTCCAGCTCCACCTTTCAATGGGAGAGAGCAATCCCAAGACAGGGTTGTCTCCTGTCTCCCACCCCCACCTCTCCCTGCACCAACTGGGTCCTCCCAGAATTGCTGGGTGAGGGCTACCCTCTTCGATGTGCCTTTCTTCTCTTCTCATCCCTATTCTTCCTCTTACTTCTCTCTTCTGAGCTCTTTGCTTCTTTCTCCACTAGCTTTCTCCTTCCCATCTACCTCTTGGACTTCTCACAACCCCTCCCCTTCCCTCTTGTATTGCCCTTTATTTTATCCTTCACTCTTTTCTGACTTTTTTTTTGGGGGGGGTGTGGCCAGGTTTCAGGTTCTTGGTTTCCCCCACCAGGGATTGAACTCGGGCCTTCAGCAGTGAAAGTGCCTGAATCCTAACCACTGCCAAGGAAGTCCTGATGTCTTTTATTTTTTAATGTCTCTTTTCCTCTCTTTCTTGTTCTCTGATTCTTTATTTCTCTCTTCTTCCTTTCTTTTTATCTGCCATTCTTCATCCAGAGGTTGAAATCGGTGACTGTTGAGCCAAATTCTGCCCATAATTGGGTTTTATTTGGCCCACAGGGTGGTTTATTTTTCCTAGTATTTTTTGTTGTTGTTGTTGTTGTTGTTAACATTAAGCAATCATGAGATTTTCTTTTTTAAAAAAAATCTGGATTTTGAACTTTACTTGAAAAACAGAAAATGTGGTAAACCTGGCCCACATTACTACAAGGTGGCCATCAGCTGGAGCTGAGTCCAGCTGCCTTTAACAAGGCAAACACTCTTCAGGGCCCACTGGCCCAGCCAACCGCCTCCTGAGCATCTGTTCCCTGATGATCCCCTGTACATATGAGGATTTCAGGTCCTGTCTCCAGCATCTTTTCTTCTTCCTTCTCATGGCTTCTGTTGGGAGGTAGTAAGCCAACTGGTTAAGCTCTCAACCTTTAAGGTTACTCAGATCTGGGGTCAAAACTGCATTTTATCAAGCTGTATGACCTAGGACAAGTCTCTCAATTTCTCTGAAGATCACTTTTCTCATCTGTAGAATTTGGGCCTATTAATGCCTATCTCTTGGGTTTATTGGTGGGGGAAGACGGTGGTCACATGAGAAAATGCTTATTAAGAACTCAGCACAGTGTCTGGAACACAGTTCAGTTCAGTCGCTCAGTCGTGTCCGACTCTTTGCAACCCCATGAACTGCAGCATGCCAGGCTTTCCTGTTCATCACCAACTCCTGGAGTTCACTCAAACTCACCTCCATCAAGTCGGTAATGCCATCCAGCCATCTCATCCTCTGTCATCCCCTCTTCCTCCTGACCCCTATCCCTCCCAGTATCAGAGTCTTTTCCAATGAGTCAACTCTTCGCATGAGTTGGCCAAAGTACTGGAGTTTCAGCTTTAGCATCATTCCTTCCAAAGAACACACAGGACTGATCTCCTTCAGAATGGACTGGTTGGATCTCCTTGCAGTCCAAGGGACTCTCAAGAGTCTTCTCCAACACCACAGTTCAAAAGCATCAATTCTTCGGCACTCAGCTTTCTTCACAGTCCAACTCTCACATCCATACATGACCACTGTAGAAACCATAGCCTTGACTAGATGGACGCAGTAGGCCCTCAGTTCGTTTTTTTTTTTTTTTTTTTTACATATTATCTTTCTGCTCTTATTTGCATCTTCTTCACTTCTTTCAGCCTCCCCTCTTTCCTTTTCCTTATATAATTTCTTGTTTTTCTCTCCCTTGTCTCTCTGTCCGTTTATGTTTGTGTATGTTTCTAAGCTTTATCATTCTCCTTATTTTCTGCTCTTATTTCCTTTCATTCTTTTTATTCCCCTTCATCTTTGGAGCTTATTAAAGTCTTTCGGTCTTTCTTCCCTCCTTACCCTGTCTGGTTCCCTATCTTGTTATCTCATCTCCCAATATATACAGGCCCCAATTCCTCATAGGTTTAGAAATATGCTGTTCAGTCACTCAGTCGTGTCTGACTATTTGCAGCTCCATGGACTGCACCATGCCAGGCTTCCCTGTCCTTCACTGTCTTCCAGAGCTTGCTCAAATTCATATCCATTGAGTCAGTGATGCCATCCAACCATCTCATCCTCTGCTGTCCCCTTCTCCTCCCGCCTTCAATCTTTCCCAGCATCAGGGTCTTTTCCAATGAGTCACCTTTTCTCATCAGGTGACAAAAGGATTGGAGCTTCGGTTTCAGCATCAGTCCTTCCAATGATTATTCAGGGTTGATTTCCTTTAGGATTGACTGGTTTTATCTCCTTGCAGTCCAAGGGACTCTCAAGAGTCTTCTCCAACACCATAGTTCAAAAGCATCAATTCTTTGGCACTCAGATTTCTTTAAGGTCCAACTCTCATATCCATACATGACTACTGGAAAAACCATAGCTTTGAATATATAGACCTTTGTCAGCAAAGTAATGTCTCTGCTTTTTAATATGCTGTTTAGGTTTGTCATAGCTTTTCTTCCAAGGAGCAAGCATGTTTTAATTTCTTGGCTGCAGTCACCGTCCTCAGTGATTTCAGAGCCCAAAGAAATAAACTCTTTCACTGTTTCCATTGTTTGCCTATCTATTTGCCATCAAGTGATGGGACCGGATGCCATGATTTTGTTTGAATGTTGAGTTTTAAGCCAGCTTTTTCACTCTCCTCTTTCACCTTCATCAAGAGGCTCTTCAGTACCTCTTCACTTTCTACCATAAGGGTGATGTCATCTGCATATTGGAAGTTACTGATATTTCTCCCAGCCATCTTGATTCCAGCTTGTGCTTCACCCAGCCTGGTATTTCTCATGATGTGCCCTGCATATATGTTAAATATGCAGGGTGACAATATACAGCCTTGACGTACTCCTTCCCCAGTTTGGAACCAGTCAGTTGTTCCATGTCTAGTTCTAACTGTTGCTTCTTGACCTGCATACAGATTTCTCAGGAGGCAGGTAAGGTGGTCTGGTATTCCCATCTCTTTCAGAATTTTCCACAGTTTGTCACAATCAACACAAAGGCTTTAGCGTAGTCAATGAAGTAAAAGTAGATATATTTCTGGAATTCTTTTGCTTTTTCTATGATCCAACGGATGTTGGAAATTTGATCTCTGGTTCGTCTGCCTTTTCTAAATCCACCTTCAATGTCTGAAAGTTCTCAGTTCATATACTGTTGAAGCCTGGCTTGGAGAATTTTGAGCATTACTTTGCTAACATGTGAGATGAGTGCAATTGTGTGGTAGTTTGAGCATTCTTTGGCATTGCCCTTCTTTGGGATTAGAATGAGAACTGACCTTTTCCAGTCCCGTGGCCACTGCTGAGTTTTCCAAATTTGCTGGCGTATTGAGTGAAGCACTTTAACAGCATCATCTTTTAGGATTTGAAATAACTCAGCTGGAGTTCCATCACCATCACTAACTTTGTTTGTAGTGATGCTTCCTAAGGCCCACTTGACTTCACACTCCAGGATGGCTGGGTCAAGATGAGTGATCACACCATCATGGTTATCCGGGTCATGAAGATGTCCTTAATATAACTCTTCTGTGTATTCTTGCCACCTCTTCTTAATATCTTCTGCTTCTGTTAGGTCCATACTGTTTAGAAATATGAAGTTCCAGAATTTGGGGATATGTGTGTACATAATATTATGGTACTGCTCACTGCCAGACCTTGAAAGGGATTTAGAATAGCCAAGAGGAAATAAAGACTATAAATTGAAGGATTCTCCCTTGTGAGCAAGAATGATACACTCCCACTTCTAGATTCTTCAGACCTTAGTACAGTAAGCACAGTGCTGCAGGCTGATCTCTCTCCTCTTTTTAAGATAGCACAATCCCTAGGAGTACTATTATTAAAAAAAAATTCAACAATTATTTATTTATTTATTGGCCATACCATTCAGCATGTAGGATCTTAGTTCCCTGACCAGGAATCAAACCCATGACCCTTACAGTGGAAGCACAGAGTCTTAACCACTGAACAGCCAGGAAAGTCCCCCTAGGAGTCCCTTTAAAATATGTATTGTGAAATATTTAAGATGTAAAAAAGCTGCATGTACTTTCTTGTTTAACCACCAACCAGCTTAAGAAATTAAATATTATCAACATAGTTGGAGCTCCCAGTGCACCTTTTTCCAATCACACCCCCTTCTCTTCCTCCAGAGGTTACTTCTATCCTAAATCTGGTGATTATCTTTCCATGAATTTCTTTATTCTTTTACTACACATGTATGTAGCCACAGTAGCCTTTTTAAAGGCTTTACCAAATCCCTAGTATCATGTCCTCATCATCTGGGCAGAGATGACAGAAGAAGGAGGTTTTGGTGATAATTTGGGGCAGATGGCTTTCAGCTTCACACACAGTCTAGACGCTGCAGACTGCCAGTGGTTAGCAGACATGTGATGGTTAAGAGCATGGACACTGCAACCACACTGTCTGGGTCTGAATCCCGATGCTGTACTATTGGTTATAAAACCTTATAAAGGCATCAGGACAGTATCTGGCACATAGAATTGCTCCATACTTGTAAGCTGTTGATAAGTAATAGTGAAGGGCACTTGCCCGATAACGAAGGTGGGAGCCTTCTTATTTTGATATCAGCAAAAAAACGTCAGCTAGATATCCAATGGTCTCTGGGACTCCAAATAGGAAAAGAAATGTCATGGATCTGGGTGAAATTGAGCCCGAGTGGGAGTTATTTGGGGCTTCCCTGGTGGCGCTAGTGGTAAAGAATCCACCTGCCAGTGCAGCAGACATGAGACACAGGTTTGATCCCTGAATTGGGAAGACCCCCTGGAGGAGGGCATGGCGACCCACTCCTGTATTCTTGCCTAGAAAATCCAATAACAGAGGAGCCTGGTGAGCTATAGTCCATGGGGTTGCACAGAGTCAGACTTAGCAGGCATGTAGGAGTTTTTTGGGACTTGCCCTGCCCCAACTGATATCTTATAAGGTGTTTTGATTCTCACTACAGAATTTCTCCAGACTCTTTCATATTTCCATCTAAAAGTGCATGCCTGATAAGGGCTTGGAGATTGTGCTGTGATAATGTCTACGCGTGATAACAAAGCAAGCTTTGATCTACCACTCTCTCCCTCCTCTGAGGGGAAGAAAAAACAACCACAAAAAACAGCAGCAACAACAACAACAACAAAACAGAAACAAACAATGGATTCTTCCTAATTTGTCACTGTGGACTTTGAGGTTTGATTCTGGGATCCTGGAAGTTATGGTGGCACCACTAATATATGTGGAGAATTTGATGCGGGGAAACAATTTAGAATGAAAGATTCCCCTAAGTTTAGATCCTTTGAGCTGACGATGAAGATAGTGACAGATTGTGTAAATGAAAATGCTCTCTAAACAGCTCTGTAAAGTAGGAAACAATTGCTCCGTTTGCTAATTGAGCAAATAAGCGTTCAGGCAAATGAAGTAATTTTATCAAAATAAAGATCAATGGTTCTACAATTTTAATTTGTATCTATTGGTGGTGATAAGGCTCAAAGATATGCATTTTATATACTATTTCAAGTGACTCTGCTACACATGGTCTTTGTAAAGGGCACACTGTGAAAATTCCAAATGCATACTGTGGGAGGACTTTCATCTCAGGAAGATGGTAGAGTCTCAAGATGATGCAAGGGGAAGTGGGTCACAGACCAATCTGGCCAGCTCCTCATAAATGTTGGCTAAGGAGCAGCCCAGGCCAATCAGACTTTTGGTTGATAAGTGTGTCTAGTCCCTTCCTTCCTTTTCAATGCAGTCTTCTCTGGTCTGACTGGGTAAAAAGATCATCTGTTTCCTTGAACAATTAAGTCTCATCTTTGGTTGTTGGTGTCTGGCTTAGGGGATATGGGGAATAATCAGTACAAGGGGAGTGTTTGGTGCATTGGGCTAGAGCAATTGGAATGGAGATGGAGATGTGGGCTCTGAGTTTTGCATTGAATTTTCCCAGGGTAACAGTCTCAAAGCTTATCACTTTGAGAGATGTTGGTCTCACTCAGGATAATAGATCAGTATTATAGATATATATTTCAGAGATACTAGCAAGACGATAGTTATACCTCCACTACTTGAAGTGAAATGATTTGGCAACTACACTATTTATTTTTCAGTATAGACAAGTGATCTGGATAGTTCAGGCCATTCAGAAGGATTGTATGAACTACATAATGGCCAACTCACCATCTCACTTCAGATTATTGAAAACATGGTTCCAGTTACCACTTGGCAATGTAAACATGGTTCCAGTTACCACTTGGCAACATTGCCTTGGGAAAGATCAAGTGAAAAGTGAAAAGATCCAGATAACGTGAGCTGTGCTTGAAAAGCCATGGCACTGAGGGTTGTGATGAGATTGTAAAATCAAAGGCACGCTTGGCCAAAAGAGGCATAGACTGGGGGAGGACAGTTTGAAGCTGTTTAAATTTCTGGAGGGACCAATAAAAACCAACTGACTTCTTCCCTTCCCTATAATCCACAAACAAAGGGGTCACTCAATGAAATGGATGGCAAATAAACATAGAACAAGTAAAACAGATTATGTCTTCTTGTAGTATGTCACCCTCTGTGCAGGGCACTACTGCAAGAAGCTGCAAGTGGAAGTGTCGGGACCATACTTTAAAAGCAGATTGGATAACTTCATAATCAGCTCTAATAATATTTGCATCTTTGTCCCAAGTTGGGGAGAATTCACCTCCAGGCTTCAAGTTCCAAGCCATAACTTGGTGGGTTGGAGGAGCTGTGCAGCTTTAAGGAAGATTCATATCTCCTAAGAAGAGCAATATACATTTAGCATGCACTCTGGGTTCTCTTTGGCTGGTTTGGGTCAGTGTGCAGGAGGTTAGATCAATTTGGCTTTCACTTCTCTTGGAGATGCTTTTAGCTTTGCTGAATTTGTGATTCATAGAACCACAGTGCCACACAATTCAGAGTTGGAAACGAGCTTAAAGATGACCCAGTTAAACCCTATCATTTTTCAGATGGGATTCAGGGTGAGGAAATGACTTGCTTAAGATCATAAGCCTGGTTATATGCATGGACAGAGATAGCAATGTATTCAGACTAGTTATTTAGTGTGGTACAGATAAAAGATTCAGATGCTTATCTGAACTGACCAGATCAGTGTTTCTCAGCACTGGCTGCAGAAGTGGCATTCGAAGTATTTAATAATGGGTACAGTACTGGGCACTGACTATTTAGAATGAAATCTGGCTAAATGCTGAAGCAGGGTTCTGAAGGACTCTTACTGGTCAGGCACTAACCATTTAATAACTGATTGTGGGAATGTCTGGGGGCTCTGGAATGGAAGAGATGAGGTGTCCAGGGCACTCAGGTCTCAGGGCATTTACCAACTTCATTGAAAGTACTTCTCAATATCTTCACAATGGGTATGGCTATACCAGTTAATCCCAATGGGATAATCCAACTTGTTTGCCCTGCACACTAGAATCATTTTGGGAGCCTTTACAAACATCAGTGCCCAGGTAATTTTAATGTGTAACCTAACAGAAGCAGAAGACATTAAGAAGAGATGGCAAGAATACACAAAAGAACTATACAAAAAAGATCTTCACGACCGAGATAATCACGATGGTGTGATCACTGACCTAGAGCCAGACATCCTGGAATGCAAAGTCAAGTGGGCCTTAGAAAGCATCACTATGAACAAAACTAGTGGAGGTGATAGAATTCCAGCTGAGCTATTTCAAATCCTGAAAGATGATGCTGTGAAAGTGCTGCACTCAACATGCCAGCAAATTTGGAAAACTCAGCAGTGGCCACAGGACTGGAAAAGGTCAGTTTTCATTCCAATCCCAAAGAAAGGCAACACCAAAGAATGCTCAAACTACTGCACAACTGCACTCATCTCACACACTAGTAAAGTAATGCTCAAAATTCTCCAAGCCAGGCATCAACAGTACGCAAACACTGAAATTCCAGATGTTCAAGCTGGATTTAGAAAAGGCAGAGGAACCAGGGATCAAATTGCCAACATCCGTTGGATCACTGAAAAAGCAATGAGACTTCCAGAAAATCATCTACTTCTGTTTTATTGACTATGCCAAAGCCTTTGACTGTGTGGATCATAACAAACCAGAAAATTCTGAAAGAGATGGGAAAGCAGACCACCTTACCTGCCTCCTGAGAAATCTTTATGCAGGTCAAGAAGGAACAATTAGAACTGGACATGGACTAACAGACTGGTTCCAAATCATGAAAGGAGTACATCAAGGCTATATGTTGTCACCCTACTTATTTAACTTATATGCAGAGTACATCATGAGAAATGCTAGACTGGATGAAGCACAAGCTGGAATCAAGATTGCTGGGAGAAATATCAATAACCTCAGATATGCAGATGACACCACCCTTATGGCAGAAAGCAAAGAAGAACTAAAGAGCCCCTTGATGAAAGTGAGAGAGGAGAGAGAAAAAGTTGGCTTAAAACTCAACGTTCAGATAAAGAAACTGAAGTTGTGAACTTGGGTGATTCACCCTAGTAGGTGATAGAAACAGTATTCAAACTCAGACCTGTACCTTTCCAGTGTCCATATTCTTTAAATTTTATGCATTTATGAATACATAAATTTTTATGTACTTTATGCATCTATGAATCGGAGAAGGCAATGGCACCCCACTCCAGTACTCTTGCCTGGAAAACCCCATGGAAGGAAGAGCCTGGTAGGCTGTAGTCCATGGGGTCGCTAAGTTGGACACGACTGAGCAACTTCACTTTCACTTTTCACTTTCATGCATTGGAGAAGGAAATGGCAACCCACTCCAGTTTTCTTGACTGGAGAATCCCAGGGACAGGGGGGCCTGGTGAGCTGCAGTCCATGAGGTTGCACGGAGTCGGACACGACTGAAGCGACTTAGCAGCAGCAGCAGCATGCATCTATGAATACATAAAATTTTTGTGTATTTTATGCATTTATGAATACATCAGTTCAGTCCAATTCAGTCGATCAGTCGTGTCCGACTCTTTGCAACCCCATGAATCGCAGAACGCCAGGCCTCCCTGTCCATCACCAACTCCCGGAGTTCACTCAGACTCACGTCCATTGAGTCAGTGATGCCATCCAGCCATCTCATCCTCTGTCATCCCCTTCTCCTCCTGCCCCCAATCCCTCCCAGCATCAGTCTTTTCCAATGGGTCAACTCTTCGCATGAGGTGGCCAAAGTACTGGAGTTTCAGCTTTAGCATCATTCCTTCCAAAGAAATCCCAGGGCTGATCTCCTTCAGAATGGACTGGTAGGATCTCTTTGCAGTCCAAGGGACTCTCAAGAGTCTTCTCCAACAACACAGTTCAAAGGCATCAATTCTTCAGTGCTCAGCTTTCTTCACAGTCCAACTCTTACATCCATACATGACAAATGGAAAAACCATAGCCTTGACTAGACGGACCTTTGTTGGCAAAGTAATGTCTCTGCTTTTCAATATGCTATCTAGGTTGGTCATAACTTTCTTTCCAAGGAGTAAGCGTCTTTTAATTTCATGGCTGCAGTCACCATCTGCAGTGATTTTGGAGCCCCAAAAAATAAAGTCTGACACTGTTTCCACTGTTTCCCCATCTATTTCCCATGAAGTGATGGGACCGGATGCCATGATCTTCGTTTTTTGAATGTTGAGCTTTAAGCCAACTTTTCACTCTCCACTTTCACTTTCATCAAGAGGCCTTTTAGTTCCTCTTCACTTTCTGACATAAGGGTGGTGTCATCTGCATATCTGAGGTTATTGATATTTCTCCCGGCAATCTTGATTCCAGCTTTTGCTTCTTCCAGTCCAGCGTTTCTCATGATGTACTCTGCATATAAGTTAAATAATCAGGGTGACAATATCCAGCCTTGACATACTGAATTTAAAGGATTTTATGTATTATGAATACATAAAATCCTTTAAATTTTGTGCATTTATGAATACATAAATTTTTGTATTTATGAATACAAAATAATTTTGTAAAACTTTTATGCATTAAAAAATAAATGGAACAAGTATATCTTGATAAAATAAAAAATATTTTAATAAAGTTCTGTTGTAATTGCAAGGTAACACCCTAAAAAGAAAAAAATAAAACTCAACATTCAGAAAACTAAGATTATGGCACCTGGTCCCATCACTTCATGGCAAATAGATGGGGAAACATTGGGCACAGTGACAGACTTCATTTTGGGGGGCTCCAAAATCACTGCAGATGGTGACTGACTGCAGCCATGAAATTAAAAGACGCTTGCTTTTTGGAAGAAAAGCTATGACGTACCTTGACAGTATATTAAAATGCAGAGACATTATTTTGCCAACAAAGGTCCATCTAGTCAAAGCTATGGTTTTTCCAGTAGTCGTGTTTGGACGTGAGAGTTCGACTATAAAGAAAGCTGAGTCCCAGAGAATGGATGCTTTTGAACTGTGGTGCTGGAGAAGACTCTTGAGAGTCCCTTGGACTGCAAGGATATCCAACCAGTCCATCCTAAAGGAAATCAGTCCTGAATATTCATTAGAAGGACTGATGCTGAAGCTGAAACTCCAATATTTTGGCCACCTGATGCGAAGAACTGACTCATTTGAAAAGACCCTGATGTTGGGAAAGATTGAAGGTGGGAGGAGAAAGGGACAGCAGAGGATGAGATGGTTGGATGGCATCCCTGACTCAATGGACATGAGTTTGAATAAACTCTGGGAGTTAGTGATGGACAGGGAGGCCTGGCATGCTGCAGTCAATGGGGTCACAAAGAGTCGGACACGACTGAGTGACTGAACTGAATTGAACTGAAGGGTGTGAACCACTGGACTAGGTGTTCTGGCATCCAGTTCTGGAGGTTTTGGAGACTTATTTCCTTTTAAGCTTGACTCACAACCATCACTCAGGAACATAAAGATGAGAGCCAGTGATCCAGCCTGTTGGATTTTTAAGACCTCTGAACTTCATCTTGGTTCCTAAACAAACATATCATGGTATGTCTGGGAGGGCCCTGTGGACACTACCTGGACCCTGATTTCCGTACAGTCTCTGAAATAAACTGAGGTCAAACGCTTGATCTAGATATAAGGTAAAACAAAAGCCCCACACAAGGACATCTTCAACTGTACAGGCCAAGATGGATGCTTTTGTGTGTCCATTGCAATTTCCTCTGCACTGTGAGCTTGTATCTCTGAAAGCTAATCCTTTTCAGTGGGAGCCAGGGAGCGCTATTGGAGCCTGAGCTGGGAGGTTCCATCCGATGGGGTAGGGCCCTTGGAAGGGTCCAGTGGATAAGTTGATCACATCCTTATCTGTGGATATTCTGAAATGGAGTTAGTGAAGGAGATATGAGTTATGGGAAACACTAGGGAGTAAGAAGTGTGAGGGTACAAGTCATAAGCCAGGAATAAAATAAGAGAGGGAAATTCAGATCCTAAATATGGGTGAGCATTAATAAATCAGACAGAGGAAGAGATGTGGGGAGATAAGGGATACCTGGATAAATCATAGCCACCATTATTTTGTCTCTAATATTTTATTAATATTTAAAAGCAAAGAAGTTGAAAGAATTTCACAGTGAACACCCATATACCAAACATCTATATTCTACAGTTTATATTGTATTATCACACACTTCATCTCTATCACTCTATCCATTTATCATCCTTATTATTTTGATGCATGTCAAAATAAGTTACAGATGACGATACACTTCTCCCTAAATACTTCAGCATACCTATCATGAACTAGAGTTCAGCATTGGTTTAGGGTACATTCTTTTTGAAATTAAAGTTACATAAAAATTAAATGCATATATCTTCATTAAACCACCAGTGAGAAATGAAAAATTAATATACATGTAACCTGGACCTCTTTCAAGATATAGAACGTTACCAAAACTTCAGAAAGTTCCTCATGCCCCTCTGCATTCAATTCCTCCTCTTATCCCTGCCTGCGTTTTGTTTGTATTTTTATCATAGATTAACTTTGCCTATTCTAGAACTTTATGTAAATAGAGTCATGAAGTTTATACTCTTTTGTTTTAGGATCCTTCATTCAGCATAATATTTTAAAGTTTCATCCATGCTGTTGTGTGTATCAGTAATTCATTCCTTTTTATGCTGAGTAATATTCCATTGTATGACTATACCAGTTTTTCACCTACTACTGGACCCATGAGTTATTTCCAGTTTGGAGGTATTATGAATAAAGTTGCTATGACCATTCATATACAGGTTTTGTGTGGACTAATGATTTCATTTCTCTTGTGAAAATACTGAGGAGTAGAATTTTTCCATATTATGGTTGCTGTACATTTAGTTTTATAAATAACTTCAAGATACTTTTCCAAAGTGGTTCTACCATTTTACACTCCCACCAAAAATGTATGCAAGTTCCAGTGGCTCCAAATTCTTGACAACTTTTGGTGTTGTCAGTCTATTTAATTTTAGCCATTCGTGTGGATGTGTAGTGGTATTGTGGTTTTATTTGTTTTTTCATTGTGATTTTAGTAAACAATTTCCTAATGACTAATGATGTTGACTACATATTCATGTGTTTATTGGCCATTCGCATATCTTATTTTGTGAATATTATGTTCAAATATTTTGCCTGTTTTATTAGATTATTCATCTTTATATATCCCACATATTAGTCCTTTATCAGATACATTGTAAATATTTTCTCCTAATACGTGGCTTATGGGCTTCCTTGGCAGCTCAGTGGTAAAGAATCCATTTGCAATGCAGCAGCCACAGAAGACATGGGTTCATTCCCTGGGTTGGGAAGATCCCCTGGAGAAGGAAATGGTAACCCACTCCAGTATTCTCGCCTGGAGAATCCCATGGACAGAGGAGCTTGACAGGCTACAGTCCACAGAGTTGCAAACAGTCGGACACGACTGAAGTGACTTAACATGCACACACACATGCAGCTTATATGTATCTTCTTAATAGTATCTTTTGGTAAAAAAATGTTTTTAATTTTCATGAAGTTTCATTGATCAGTTTTTAAATTGTATGATTATTGCTCTCTGTTTCCTATCTAGAAAACTGTTGCCTACCCCCAGGTCATAGAGGTACACTTCTGTGTTTTCTTCTAAAAGATTTATGGATTAAGTTGTTACATTAAGTGTATGTACCTACTTATATAAATTTTTGAGTATGACTTGAGATAGGGATGGAGGTCTACTTTTTTTCTGTTTGGATATCCAGTTTTCATTAACTTTTCATTGTCTACTTAGAGATAATCTTTTGTCTTTTCACATAAAATATAGAACCATTGTAGCTATTTAAGTCAATTTACCTCAGTTCCCATCTGTGTGCTCTAGTTGTCAGGTACATTACACCTCCATACATTTAAAATATTTTTTTAGTTGAAATACAGTGGATTTTCAATGTTGTGCCAATTCCTGCTGTACAGCAAAGTAACTTTACACATATAGACATTCTTTTATCTCCATACATTTTGCATCCAACACAATATAGCCTTTCCTTTAAACAGCTATATGTTTTTAAGAAACTATGAGGGAAACAGTTTTCACATTTACTAGATATTTACCATTTCTGAAATTCTTCATTCCTTCCTGAAGATTCCGGTTTTTATATGGTATCATTTCCCTCACCCTGAAGAACTCCTTTTATCATTTCTTGTAGTACAAATTTGCTGGACACAAAATCTTAGTTTTCCTCTGTGTAAAACTATTTTCTTTTTTTTATATTCCTTTATTTCTCATGTGTTCCCCATCCTGAACCCTCCTCCCTCCTCCCTCCCCATACCATCCCTCTGGGTCGTCCCAGTGCACCAGCCCCAAGCATCCAGCATCGTGCATTGAACCTGGACTGGCATCTCGTTTCATACATGACATTTCACATGTTTCAATGCCATTCTCCCAAATCTTCCCACCCTCTCCCTCTCCCACAGAGTCCATAAGCCTGTTCTATACATCAGTGTCTCTTTTGCTGTCTCGTATACAGGGTTATCATTACCATCTTTTTAAATTCCATATGTATGCGTTAGTATACTGTATTGGTGTTTTTCCTTCTGGCTTACTTCACTCTGTATAATAGGCTCCAGTTTCATCCACCTCATTAGAACTGATTCAAATGTATTCTTTTTAATGGCTGAGTAATACTCCATTGTGTATATGTACCACTGCTTTCTTATCCATTCATCTGCTGATGGACATCTAGGTTGCTTCCATGTCCTGGCTATTATAAACAGTGCTGCGATGAACATTGGGGTACACGTGTCTCTTTCCCTTCTGGTTTCCTCAGTGTGTATGCCCAGCAGTGGGATTGCTGGATCATAAGGCAGTTCTATTTCCAGTTTTTTAAGGAATCTCCACACTGTTCTCCATAGTGGCTGTACTAGTTTGCATTCCCACCAACAGTGTAAGAGGGTTCCCTTTTCTCCACACCCTCTCCAGCATTTATTATTTGTAGACTTTTGGATCGCAGCCATTCTGACTGGTGTGAAATGGTATCTCATAGTGGTTTTGATTTGCATTTCTCTGATAATGAGTGATGTTGAGCATCTTTTCATGTGTTTGTTAGCCATCTGTATGTCTTCTTTGGAGAAATGTCTATTTAGATCTTTGGCCCATTTTTTGATTGGGTCATTTATTTTTCTGGAGTTGAGCTGTAGGAGTTGCTTGTATATTTTTGAGATTAGTTGTTTGTCGGTTGCTTCATTTGCTATTGTTTTCTCCCATTCTGAAGGCTGTCTTTTCACCTTGCTAATAGTTTCCTTTGATGTGCAGAAGCTTTTAAGTTTAATTAGGTCCCATTTGTTTATTTTTGCTTTTATTTCCAATATTCTGGGAGGTGGGTCATAGAGGATCCTGCTGTGATGTATGTCAGAGAGTGTTTTGCCTATGTTCTCCTCTAGGAGTTTTATAGTTTCTGGTCTTACGTTGAGATCTTTAATCCATTTTGAGTTTATTTTTGTATATGGTGTTAGAAAGTGTTCTAGTTTCATTCTTTTACAAGTGGTTGACCAGATTTCCCAGCACCACTTGTTAAAGAGATTGTTTTTAATCCATTGTATATTCTTGCCTCCTTTGTCAAAGATAAGGTGTCCATATGTGCGTGGATTTATCTCTGGGCTTTCTATTTTGTTCCATTGATCTATATTTCTGTCTTTGTGCCAGTACCATACTGTCTTGATAACTGTGGCTTTGTAGTAGAGCCTGAAGTCAGGTAGGTTGATTCCTCCAGTTCCATTTTTCTTTCTCAAGATCGCTTTGGCTATTCGAGGTTTTTTGTATTTCCATACAAATTGTGAAATTATTTGTTCTAGCTCTGTGAAGAATACTGTTGGTAGCTTGATAGGGATTGCACTGAATCTATAAATTGCTTTGGGTAGTATACTCTTTTTCACTATATTGATTCTTCCAATCCATGAACATGGTATATTTCTCCATCTATTAGTGTCCTCTTTGATTTCTTTCACCAGTGTTTTATAGTTTTCTATATATAGGTCTTTAGTTTCTTTAGGTATATATATTCCTAAGTATTTTATTCTTTTCGTTGCAATGGTGAATGGAATTGTTTCCTTAATTTCCCTTTCTGTTTTCTCATTGTTAGTGTATAGGAATGCAATGGATTTCTGTGTGTTGATTTTATATCCTGCAACTTTACTATAATCATTGATTAGTTCTAGTAATTTTCTAGTGGAGTCTTTAGGGTTTTCTATGTAGAGGATCATGTCATCTGCAAATAGTGAGAGTTTTACTTCTTCTTTTCCAATTTGGATTCCTTTTATTTCTTTTTCTGCTCTGATTGCTGTGGCCAAAACTTCCAAAACTATGTTGAATAGTAATGGTGAAAGTGGGCACCCTTGTCTTGTTCCTGACTTTAGAGGAAATGCTTTCAATTTTTCACCATTGAGGATAATGTTTGCTGTGGGTTTGTCATATATAGCTTTTATTATGTTGAGGTATGTTCCTTCTATTCCTGCTTTCTGGAGAGTTTTTATCATAAATGGGTGTTGAATTTTGTCAAAGGCTTTCTCTGCATCTATTGAGATAATCATATGGTTTTTGTTTTTCAATTTGTTAATGTGGTGTATTACATTGATTGATTTGCGGATATTGAAGAATCCTTGCATCCCTAGGATAAAACCCACTTGGTCATGGTGTATGATCTTTTTAATGTGTTGTTGGATTCTGATTGCTAGAATTTTGTTTAGGATTTTTGCATCTATATTCATCAGTGATATTGGCCTGTAGTTTTCTTTTTTGTGGGATCTTTGTCAGGTTTTGGTATTAGGGTGATGGTGGCCTCATAGAATGAGTTTGGAAGTTTACCTTCCTCTGCAATTTTCTGGAAGAGTTTGAGTAGGATAGGTGTTAGCTCTTCTCTAAATTTTTGGTAGAATTCAGCTGTGAAGGCGTCTGGACCTGGGCTTTTGTTTGCTGGAAGATTTTTGATTACAGTTTCAATTTCCGTGCTTGTGATGGGTCTGTTAAGGTTTTCTATTTCTTCCTGGTCGAGTTTTGGAAAGTTGTACTTTTCTAAGAATTTGTGCATTTCTTCCTCGTTGTCCATTTTATTGCCATATAATTGCTGATAGTAGTCTCTTATGATCCTTTGTGTTTCTGTGTTGTCTCTTGTGATCTCTCCATTTTCGTTTCTAATTTTATTGATTTGATTTTTCTCCCTTTGTTTCTTGATGAGTCTGGCTAATGGTTTATCAATTTTATTTATCCTTTCAAAGAACCAGCTTTTGGCTTTGTTGATTTTTGCTATGGTCTCTTTTGTTTCTTTTGCATTTATTTCTGCTCTAATTTTTAAGATTTCTTTCCTTCTACTAACCCTGGGGTTCTTCATTTCTTCCTTTTCTAGTTGCTTTAGGTGTAGAGTTAAGTTATTTTTTTGACTTTTTTTCTTGTTTCTTGAGGTGTGCCTGTATTGCTATGAACTTTCCCCTTAGGACTGCTTTTACTGTGTCCCACAGGTTTGGGGTTGTTGTGTTTTCATTTTCATTCGTTTCTATGCAAATTTTGATTTCTTTTTTGATTTCTTCTGTGATTTGTTGGTTATTCAGCAGGGTGTTGTTCATCCTCCATATGTTGGAATTTTTAATAGTTTTTCTCCTGTAATTGAGATCTAATCTTACTGCATTGTGGTCAGAAAAGATGCTTGGAATGATTTCTATTTTTTTGAATTTACCAAGGCTAGCTTTATGGCCCAGGATGTGATCTATCCTGGAGAAGGTTCCATGTGCGCTTGAGAAATAGGTGAAATTCATTGTTTTGGGATGAAATGTCCTATAGATATCAATTAGGTCTAACTGGTCTATTGTATCGTTTAAAGTTTGTGTTTCCTTGTTAATTTTCTATTTAGTTGATCTATCCATAGGTGTGAGTGGGGTATTAAAGTCTCCCACTATTATTGTGTTATTGTTAATTTCTCCTTTCATACTTGTTAGCATTTGTCTTACATACTGTGGTGCTCCCGTGTTGGGTGCATATATATTTATAATTGTTATATCTTCTTCTTGGATTGATCCTTTGATCATTATGTAGTGACCTTCTTTGTCTCTTTTCACAGCCTTTGTTTTAAAGTCTATTTTATCTGATATGAGTATTGCTACTCCTGCTTTCTTTTGGTCCCTATTTGCATGGAAAATCTTTTTCCAGCCCTTCACTTTCAGTCTGTATGTGTCCCCTGTTTTGAGGTGGGTCTCCTGTAGACAACATATGTAGGGGTCTTGTTTTTGTATCCATTCAGCCAGTCTTTGTCTTTTGGTTGGGGCATTCAACCCATTTACGTTTAAGGTAATTACTGATAAGTATGATCCCGTTGCCATTTACTTTATTGTTTGGGGTTCGAATTTATACACCATTTTTGTGTTTCCTGTCTAGAGAATATCCTTTAGTATTTGTTGGAGAGCTGGTTTGGTGGTGCAGAATTCTCTCAGCTTTTGCTTGTCTGAGAAGCTTTTGATTTCTCCTTCATACTTGAATGAAATCCTTGCTGGGTACAATAATCTGGGCTGTAGGTTATTTTCTTTCATCATTTTAAGTATGTCTTGCCATTCCCTCCTGGCTTGAAGAGTTTCTATTGAAAGATCAGCTGTTATCCTTATGGGAATTCCCTTGTGTGTTATTTGTTGTTTTTCCCTTGCTGCTTTTAATATTTGTTCTTTGTGTTTGATCTTTGTTAATTTGATTAATATGTGTCTTGGGGTGTTTCGCCTTGGGTTTATCCTGTTTGGGATTCTCTGGGTTTCTTGGACTTGGGTGATTATTTCCTTCCCCAGTTTAGGGAAGTTTTCAACTATTATCTCCTCAAGTATTTTCTCATGGTCTTTCTTTTTGTCTTCTTCTTCTGGAACCCCTATGATTCAAATGTTGTAGCGTTTAATATTGTCCTGGAGGTCTCTGAGATTGTCCTCATTTCTTTTAATTCGTTTTTCTTTTATTCTCTCTGATTCATTTATTTCTACCATTCTATCTTCTAATTCACTAATCCTATCTTCTGCCTCTGTTATTCTACTATTTGTTGCCTCCAGAGTGTTTTTAATTTCATTTATTGCATTATTCATTATATATTGACTCTTTTTTATTTCTTCTAGGTCCTTGTTAAACCTTTCTTGCATCTTCTCAATCCTTGTCTCCAAGCTATTTATCTGTGATTCCATTTTAATTTCAAGATTTTGGATCAATTTCACTATCATTATTCGGAATTCTTTATCAGGTAGATTCCCTATCTCTTCCTCTTTTGTTTGGTTTGGTGGGCATTTATCCTGTTCCTTTATCTGCTGGCTATTCCTCTGTCTCTTCATCTTGTTTAAATTGCTGAGTTTGGGGTGTCCTTTCTGTATTCTGGCAGTTTGTGGAGTTCTCTTTATTGTGGCTTTTCCTCGCTGTGTGTGGGTTTGTACAGGTGGCTTGTCAAGGTTTCCTGGTTAGGGAAGCTTGTGTCGGTGTTCTGATGGGTGGAGCTGTATTTCTTCTCTTTGTTCAGTCGCGCTGTGGGGAGGGAGGGAGGGATGCTGCAAACAAATAACACTGGCGTGCGCTCGCAGTGCCTCAGCCACACTGGGTCTGCCCCCACTCACGGCGCGTGTAGCCTCCCTGCCCACACTGCTCGGGCTCTAGGTTGTTCCGCCGGGAACAATCCGAGGCTGGCCCTGGGTTGCATGTACCTCCCAGGTCCAAGCCGCTCAGGTTCAGGCACTCGGGTAGTCCTCAGAGGCGCAGACTCAGTTGGGCCTGAGTTTTGTGCTCTTCCCAGGTCCGAGCAGCTCAAGTGATGAGGTGTTTGGCGAGCGCCAATGCTGCGACTTATCGCCTCCCCGCCACTCGGTTATCTGGGTGTAAAACCGGCGCACCTTCTCAGGCAGATGTTAACCGTCCAGACCCCCAAAAAGTTTTAGTTAGCAAAGAAGCCTGCTTACAGTTTTATAGATAATGTCTCTCTGGGGCTGCGATTGCCCCCTTCCAGCTCTGGCTGCCTGTCACCGGAGGGGGAAGGTCTGCAGCCGGCTATCTCTGTTCAATTCTTTGTTCCGTGCGCGGGCCTGGCGGTCTTAGGTTAGGGCTGGCTTTTCGCGTGGTAGATATCCCACAGTCTGGTTTGCTAGCCCAAATTATTTCACTCAGATAGTGCTCAGGGTATTCAGGCCAGATTCTTACTCTAAGCGATGCAGCCCACGCTGCGCCTCCCTGCCCAGCCCCCGCTTGCTAATGGCGCGTGCAGGCGTCTGCGCTGCTTCTCCGCTGGGGGAGTTACTGTAGGACTCTCAATCTTCGAGTTTTAATTGTTTATTTATTTTTTCTTCCTGTTATGTTGCCCTCTGTGCTTCCAAAGCTCGGCACAGATTCGGCAGTGAGAAGGTTTCCTGGTGTTTGGAAACTTCTCTCTTTTTAAGACTCCCTTCCCGGGATGGAACTCCGTCCCTCCCTCTTTTGTCTCTTTTTTTGTCTTTTATATTTTTTCCTACCTCCTTTCGAAGAGTTGGATTGCTTTTCTGGGTGCCTGATGTCCTCTGCCGGCATTCAGAAGTTGTTTTGTGGAATTTACTCGACGTTTAAATGCTCTTTTGATGAATTTGTGGGGGAGAAAGTGTTCTCCCCATCCTACTCCTCCGCCATCTTGGCTCCTCCCCCAAAACTATTTTCACTTTACTTTCATTCTTGATGGATAATTTCTCTGGATATATAATTCTAGGTTAAGAATTTTTTCCCTTTTAACACTTTAAAGATATTATTCAACTGTCTTCTGCACTCCATTTTTTCCTGCTAATTCCAACATATAAATAATTTCTAGATTATTGAATCACGAGTCCCCTATATAATGCATCATTTTCTTTGCCTGTTTTCAAGATTTTTCTCTTTATCTTTGATCAATCAGTCTGACTATGATTTTCCTAGAAATGGCTTTCTTTGTATATATCCTTCTTGGGTTACTGAAGTTCCTGAATCCGTAAATGTATATCCTTCACTAAATTTGAGGTATTTTCAGCCCTTATTTCTTCAAAGAAGTTTTTCTCCTGCTCCACTCTCCCTCTCCTTTCCTCCTGAAACTCAAGTTACACGAAAGTTAGATCTTTTGATATTGCCTCACTGACCCTTGAGGTTATGTATTTGTTTATGGGGTTTTATTTTCCATTTTTTTACTTTTTCTTCAGACTGGATAATTTCTATGGGTCAATCTTCAAGTTCACTGATTCTTTCCTTTATCACCTACACTCTACTCTTAAGTTCCTTTAATATTTTATAAAATGTTTTTAATATTGTATTTTTAGTTTAAAGAATTTATAGTTTCTATTTCTCTGTTGAAATTCCCAATCTTGGCATTCGTTTTAGACATGTTTTCCTTCATTGAGCATAGTTACAATCAGTTCAGTTCAGTCGATCAGTCGTGTCCAACTCTTTGCAACCCCATGAATTGCAGCACGCCAGGCCTCCCTGTCCATCACCAACTCCAGGAATTCACCCAGACTCATGTCCATCGAGTCAGTGATGCCATCCAGCCATCTCATCCTCTGTCGTCCCCTTCTCCTCCTGCCCCCAATCCCTCCCAGCATCAGAGTTTTTTCCAATGAGTCAACTCTTCGCATGAGGTGGCCAAAGTACTGGAGTTTCAGCTTTAGCATCATTCCTTCCAAAGAAATCCCAGGGCTGATCTCCTTCAGAATGCACTGGTTGGATCTCCTTGCAGTCCAAGGGACTCTCAAGAGTCTTCTCCAACACCACAGTTCAAAAGCATCAATTCTTCAGTGCTCAGCCTTCTTCACAGTCCAAATTTCACATCCATACATGACCACAGGAAAAATCATAGCCTTGACTAGATGGACCTTTGTTGGCAAAGTAATGTCTCTGCTTTTCAATATGCTATCTAGGTTGGTCATAACTTTCCTTCCAAGGAGTAAGCGTCTTTTAATTTCATGGCTGCAGTCACCATCTGCAGTGATTTTGGAGCCCCCAAAAATAAAGTCTGACACTGTTTCCACTGTTTCCCCACCTACTTCCCATGAAGTGATGGGACCAGATACCATGATCTTCATTTTCTGAATGTTGAGCTTTAAGCCAACTTTTTCACTCTCCACTTTCACTTTCATTAAGAGGCTTTTTAGTTCCTCTTCACTTTCTGCCATAAGGGTGCTGTCATCTGCATATCTGAGTTTATTGATATTTCTCCTGGCAATCTTGATTCCAGGTTATTTCTTCTTCCAATCCAGCGTTTCTCATGATGTACTCTGCATATAAGTTAAATAAGCAGGGTGACAATATATAGCCTTGACGTACTCCTTTTCGTATTTGGAACCAGCCTGTTGTTCCATGTCCAGTTCTAACTGTTGTTTCCTGACCTGCATATAGGTTTCTCAAGAGGCAGGTCAGGTGGTCTGGTGTTCCCATCTCTTCCAGAATTTTCCACATTTTATTGTAATCCACACAGTCAAAGGCTTTGGCATAGTCAGTAAAGCAGAAGTAGATGCTTTTCTGGAACTATCTTGCTTTTTCGATGATCCAGCAGATGTTGGCAATTTGATCTCTGGTTCCTCTGCCTTTTCTAAAACCAGCTTGAACATCAGGAAGTCCACGGTTCACGTTTTGCTGAAGCCTGGCTTGGAGAATTTTGAGCATTACTTTACTAGCATGTGAGATGAGTGCAATTGTGCAGTAGTTTGAGCATTCTTTGGCATTGCCTTTCTTTGGGATTGGAATAGCTGCTTAAAAATCCTTGCTTACTAATTTGACATGAGTTATTTCAGTTTTTGTCTTCACTGAAGGTTTTTTCTCAAGACAATGGGTCATATTTTCCTGATACTGCATCTATCACATAGTTTCAGATTGTAACTTGGGTTTCATGAATGTTAGATTGTGGGAAATCTGTTTAATGTTGTACTTCCTTGAAGAATGTTGATGTTTTTGTTCTAACAGGCAATGTTATTGGCTGAACTTCAACAACCAACTCTGACTCCTGAGTGGCAGCTCAATCTCAGATCCATTCTTTATCCTGAGCTGAACTTCTTGGAGTCCACGTTGTACCTCTAAAGTTCAGTAATCAACAGAAGAATTTATACACAGAATTTGTACCTTCTCTTTTCAACTTTCCTTTCTGAGAGTTGTCCTGCACTGTCTAGCAGCTGTGGTTGCCCCAAACTCTACATTGCGGTTCCTCAATTCTGAAAACCTTCTAGTTTTGTATCAGAGTATTAGTTGGCTCAATATGCCAAGGACGAGGGCCTGCCCTCAGCCAGAAATTGTAAAAAAGGAAACATCCTCTGTCATTTTCTTTGACCAAGTATTAAGCCACCGGAATCTGCTCACTTTCTGTTGCATTTTAGTTGCTTGATGGAATTGTTTCTCAAATTTTGTCCAGAGTTTATATTTTTATCTTCAGGAGGGTTGGTCCAATAGGCATTATTTGGTCATTATCAGAAGTAGAACCTATTAGTTTCTCCAAAAACTATTTTAAATTAAAGATATAATACATGGCTATATTCATTATTCTCCTTATTAACATATCAAATCATAAGACAGAATGAATGATGTCCCTCTTGGCCTATCTCATCTCAGTTCCACACTCCAAGATAACCACCATTACCAGTTTGATACACATCCCTCCAAATCTTTCTCTGTGAAGTAAAATATACATGAATATATACTAATATAAAAATTGGAGGTTTACTTGTATAAATGATATAAGTGGTATCATAGGAAAGTTAACAGCATAGGTTCTAGTGTCAACCTGCCTGAATTCAAATCCCCATTTTAGCACTTACAATTTATGCATCATTAGAGAATTTCCTCAAATATTCTTTGCCTCCATTTTATAATCTGTAAAGTAGGAGTAATGATATCTCATAGGCAGGGATGCAATGATGATAATAATACTTTCTAGGGTTATAGGCCTATGCATCATTAGAGAATTTCCTCAAATATTCTTTGGGGAATACTCAATAAATACTCGTCCTCCATTTTATCATCTGTAAAGTAGGAGTAATGATATCTCATAGGCAGGGATGCAATGATGGTAATAATACTTTCTAGGGTTATAGGCCTATAGGTCCCACTGCAGTCCTTATATCCCACTACACTCCCCATCTCTCATTCTGCTCTTATCACACTCAACCTATTTAATAGTGCAAATCACCCTTTGACTTTAGCACTCCTGAGAGTAATAAAGTACTTGGGACAATGTCTAACATACATTTATCCCTCAGTTAATGCTAATGATTACTGTTATTCTGCAACTCACTTTTCCTCCTTAATTGTGCCCTGAATATTTTATGACTCCACTCCTCCCTCCAGCCACGACTCTATTTTTCCCCCTTATAGAAAAACTCCTTGGAAAGGGTTGTCTCTACTCTCAGACCCCCATTTCCTTCCTTCCATTTTAATAACGCATTGACTCCCTCTACTTCTCTAAAACTGCTCTGATCAAGGTCACCCACTGATGATGTCACTCATCTATATTATTAAATCCAAGGATTATTTCTCAGTTCTCATCTTGCTTGACCCCTGAGTACACTTTTTCACAAATGGTCACTCACTCTTCCTTGAAATGCTTTCCTCACTTAGCTTTCAGGATGCTATACTCACTTCTATATCCCCTTACTTCAATGGCCACTTCTCAGTGTCCTTTGTTGATTTCTCCTCATCTTCCTGTCCTCTAAATGTTGGAGTGCCCAGGGCTCAGTTGTGGTAACTCTTCTCTCCATCTACACTTGCCCCTTAGAGGATCTCATTCAGGGTGTTAATTTTATATATCATCAATACAGCACTGACTCCAACTACCTATTTGACATCTACACTTAGATGTCAGTTAAGTATTTTAAACTTAATATGTCTAAATGCAGTTCATGATCTTCCTCCCCCAAACCTACTCTTACACATCTCAGTAAATTCACATCTCAGTAAATGGCAACTCTTTATTCCTTCTAGTAAGATCCAAAACCTTGGGGGTAACCCTAACAGCTGATCTATCAGAAAATTTTTTCAGCTCCACCTTCAAAACTGACTGAGAATCTGAGCACTTCTTACCATATTCTGCCATCCTAGTCCAAGTCACCATCATACCTCTCATGGATTATTACAGTAGGCTTCTAACTGATGTTCTTGCTTCAGCCCTGCACACCATAAGTATATTCTCAACCTAGGAGCCATAATGATTCAATGAGAACACAAATCAGATGACACTCCTCTGCTCAAAATCCTCTAACAGTTCAACATCTCCCTCATAATTAAAATCAACATTCTGATTATGATTTCCAAAGCCCTCCATGATCTGGCCCTGTTCCCTCTATGACCTCATCTCGCTACCACTTTCCCCCTCAGTCTGTCTTCTCCAGCCACACTGGTCTCCTTGCTGTTCCTTGACCACACCAGGCACTGTCTCACCTTAGGGCCTTTGAATTTGCTACTCCTTCTGCTTAGAACACTCTTCTTCTAGATATCCACATGGCTCACTTTCTTCACCTGTTCAAATGTCATCTTCTCAATATGGTTATCCTAATATTGCAAACCCCACCCCCACCCTCATTGTATACGTTTCCTATCTCCCTCTCTGCTTGATCTAATATAGTATATTTTACCATCTCTAGAAGGTATTCTAATAAAGTATATTGCACCATTGCTGCCCTGCAAATAGGTTCATTAGTACCATTTTTCTAGGTTCCATACTTATAAGTGTGTGTGTTAATATACAATATTTTTCTCTTTCTGACTTACTTCACTCAGTATAATAGGTTCCAGGTTCACCCACCTCACTAAAATTGACTCAAATTCATTTCTTTTTATTGCTGAGTAATACTCCATTGTATATATATGTACCACAACTTCTTTATCCATTCATCTGTTGATAGACATCTAGGTTACTTCCATGTCCTAGCTATTGTAAACAGTGCTGCAATGAACATTGGTACATGTGTCTTTTTCAATTATGGTTTCCTCGGGGTATGTGCACAGTAGTGGGATTGCTGGGTTATATGGTAGTTTTATTCCTAGTTTATAAAGAAATCTCCATACTGTTTTCTATAGTGGCTATATCAATTTACATTCCCACTAACAGTGCAAGAAGGTTCCCTTTTCTCCACATCCTCTCCAGCATTTATTATCTGTAGATTGTTTGGTGATGGCCATTCAGACCTGTGTGAGGTGATACTGCATTGTAGTTTTGATTTGCCTTTCTCTAATAGTAAGTGGTGTTGAGCGTCTTTTCATCTGTTTATTAGCCATCTGGATGTCTTCTTTGGAGAAGTGTCTATTTAGGTCTTTTTCCCACTTTTAGTTGGGTTGTTTGTTTTTCTGATGTTGAGCTGCATGAGCTGTTTGTATATTTTGGAGATTAGTCCTTTGTCAGTTGATTCATTTGCAGTTATTTTCTCTTATTCTGAGGGTTGTCTTTTCATCTTGTTTACGGTCTCCTTTGCTGTGCAAAAACTTTTACGTTTAATTAGGTCCATATGAATCCTAATTTAGATGTCCAGGTTGAATGAACATCTGACCTAACTGGAGCTAGGTATCAGAAGCCAAGTTCTTTGACTTTCTATAGGAAGTAGTAAACAAAGTAAGAACTTCAGCCACCGTGATCTGAGTTCAAATCTTAGCTTTATCATTATGACCTTGACTGAGCTATTACTTAACCCATTTGAGACTTAATTTCCTTATCTGTAGAATGAGGATAAAAAGAGGAGTGTTGGGAATTCCCTTGCCTCCCAGTGGTTAAGACTCTGTGCTTCCGTGCATGGGGTGTGGGTTAGGTCCCTGGTCAGGAAATGGGTCTTCCCTGTCAGGAAGTTCCCACAGGCTGAGAAATGTAGTCAAAAAGAAAAAAAGGATGTTGCGAGAGTAAATGAAATCAAGCATACTTAGCTCAATGATGGTGTATATTACTATCATAATTATAATTATTCCATAACCATCATTCTAGCACATATGCATTTATTTGGAAACCCACTGCCTAATAAATATTAGATAATGGATAAATATTGTTTAATGTATGAAGGAATTAAAATTTGAGCCAAGATGATCTGCTTATTATCACATATCTAGAGCCCATCAGCAACAATTTTTTTTTTCTTTTGCACTTATGAGCTGTAACACAGACACCAAATGTACCTTTCAGGAGCACTGGGGGATAGGAAATCAGTGAGGATAATCAGCATTTTTATTTATGCTTCTGAAGCAGTTGAAAAATGGGTCAAAGCATTAACATTTCAGGAAAGGAGATAAAGTACAGAATAAAGACCAAACAATTTACTGTAATTAGAGTATTTTCAAATCAACTGAAATCTATCTCACATCAAATATATGTTGTGAGTGGAAAATGAGGGGAGTCCATTTTCCGTGGGAACTCTTAGTGGTGCAATCTCCTTGGCTATGTTAATACAGAATTGGTACACAAATAGGCTCTTATGACCTCCAAACAACCAAAAGATCTAGTCAATACAATGAAAAAGTCACTTAGAGCTATTTGCTTGGTTACACTTAGTCAAAGCATATATTTGATTTAATTTTTCACTTCTCAGCCAATTCCTTAGGGAGTGGGAAGACAAAGCCCAAATTTGCTTTTCTCTTCTTTTCATTTTATACATCTGATGCCTTGTTTTGGAAATGGAAACATCTAAAATCTTAACAGGTCACAATCAATTTGTCATCTTAACACAAGCAACACAGAAAGCTTGAGACATTTATGAATGAAACCAAGAATGCCAACATTCAGCTTTGAGAACAAAGCTTGATGGAGAATGAGCTCAGTCTGATTGGCACACAATCACCTTCTTACTCTTATTAATAAGTGGACCTTGCCTAGAATAGCTTTTTCGTCCCTTTGCCCCCAAAGGAATCTTCACATGCATTATCTCATTTGCTTCTCAAAGCAATTCCTTGAGATGAATAAAGTTAAGTAAAACTCTCCCATTTTATAGATGATGAAATGGAGGCAGAGAGCCAGTGAGTGAATTCTAGAAGGTCACATAGGTGTCAAGTAACAGTAATTAGACTGAAACTCAAATTTACTAACTGCTGGTCCAAAATTTCCTCTAAATCACTGTGCCTCCTTACACCATGATTACCTTACACATTTTCCTGAGCTTGGCCTGCATGGTGATCCTCAGGGAAAAAGTCCTTCTGACAAAACTGTACAAGATTATTTGACTCGTTTAGAAGTCTCCTCTCAACACACAAAGATAGAAAGGGAAAGCAAGGAGAAAAATGAGAGATGGAGGGAAAAAAAGGAGAGAAAAAGAACAGAAGGAAGGGAAGGAGGGAAAGAAAGGAAGGTTGGTGAGAGAGGGAGGGAGGAAAGAAGAAACTTTGCATTGGGGTCTAATCGGGGTGTCAGGATAGCATCACTGACTCAATGGACATGAACTTGAGCAAACTCTGGGAGATAGTGGAGGACAGGGAAGTCTGGCATGCTGCAGTCCACAGGATTGCAAAGAGTCGGACAGGACTGAGCAACCGAACAACAACTAATCTGAGTGTTACCGATAGGAAGATTCGTATATTTTTGTTTCCTACTCTCAAGTTCGTGGTGATTTTTTTCTCTCTCTCACTTGGCTACTGAGATGGAGATTTCCTGATAGTTATTTACCTGCTAAGGTAAGATGGAGATAGTCCAACAAAAGAATTTTTTTTTCCTGCACCACTTGTGAAATTTTAGTCCCCTGAACCCAGGCCCTTGGAAGACAGAGTGTGGAGTCCTAGCCAGTGGACCACCAGGGAATTCCCCCAAAGAACTGTTTTTGGTGTTAACAAAATATTGTTAACTGGTATGGCAGTAGAGTCAGGGTAGACAGAAATGAGGATGGGTGCTCTGAGAGTCAGGTGCAATTTGGATTCATTTTGGGGCTCTTTGTATTCTTCTGCATTCTTGATAACATTTGTGGCTCTTAAAAAAATATGAAAAAAAGCCTCCTTTAATTAATCAGCTAGTTAATTATTCCCAACCTCCCATCACCCGCTCTTCTTTACTGTCATTCCCTGAGAAATGCACACAACTGCAAAATCCAATGACTAATTTGCTTTAGGAATGAAGGGCCTTCTCTCAACTGTTTCTCTAATTTGTTGGTTCTTTCCATTTAAAATACATTTTTCTAATTGTGATGTCTCCTGGATGGATGCCTGAAACTGAAAAACTGATGAAATATGAATAAAAGCTGAAGTTTATTTAATAGTAATATACCAATAACATTAATCTCTTCATTTTGGAGAATGTGCTATAGTTGTGTAAGATACTGGCATTAGCAGAAACTGAGTGAAAGCTCTATGTGAACTCACTGTGTTGTCTTTGGAACTCTTATGTAAATGCAAAATTATTCCAAAATAAAAAGTGCATTAAAATATACTTATAATAATACAAAGTGCTTAAAACACTGTACTTTTAAAAGGTGTAGTAACTTTGAAATTAATCTGTATATATTATCACTCTGCTGACAAAGGTTCATATAGTCAAATCTATGGCTTTTCCAGTAATCATGTATGGATGTGAGAGCTGGACCATAAAGAAAGCTGAGCTCTGAAGAATTGATGCTTTTGAACTGTGGCATTGGTGAAGACTCTTGAGTCCCTTGGACTTCAAGGAGATCAAACCAGTCAATCCTAAAGGAATTCAATTCTGAATATTCATTGGAAGGACTGATGCTGAAGCTGAAGCTCCAATACTTTGGCCACATGATGTGAAGAGCTGACTCATTAGAAAAGACCCTGATGCTGGGAAAAATTAAAGGCAGGAGGATATTGGGATGACAGAGGATGAGATGGTTAGATAGCATCACCAACTCAATGGGCATGAGTTTGAGTAAGCTCCTGGAGGTGGTGAAGGACAGGGAAGCCTGGCATTCATGGGGTCACAAAGAGTTGGACACAACTACTGAACACACACACACACACGTCTCTCACCCAGAACTGTATATACATATATATATGATATATATTTATCATTATCAGTAGCATATTTCTATGAGTTGGCCTAAAAGTTTGTTTGGGTTTTTCTGTAAGATGTTGTTGAAAAACCTGAACAAACCTTTTTGGCTCACCCAATACTTCTCCCTCTACTTTTTTGGTAACCCCTATGCTGGTGAGGGATGAATAAAAAATAGTATCCCCCGATAATTTTTAACCTTTTTTCTCCTCTGAAGCACCTATTTGCCAACAAATGCCTCTTGGGGCTGTAAGCTCATCGTGTCAGTCTGAAGAATAAGCTTCGTATTGACATTGGAAGTTAAATTAAAGGAGTAGAAATCAACTGCTGGCTATGCACTGGCTGAAGAAGATACACAGTGAGTATCATAGACCCCTCCCTGCCAACAAGTTGCCTGATCTTTTCCTTAAATCAAGTTCATAAGCCATAGACTAAACGGACAGAAGATCCTCACAGCAAACCCCATCTTTAATTTGGTAAACCATATAAACCACCTTCCTTCCTTTTATAAACATATTTCACACCCAGAATCTTCAGTAAAATTCTTCATTTTCAGTATTTTGCCTCTAAGTGGCACTTGTCAGTATCAAGAGGTACTTAATTGTGACAGAGAAAGGGAAATATGTTAAGAAATCAAGATTGGGTTGCATTGGCACTAATGATAGTAGAACTTCAGCAGAGTCAGTGTTCTTTAGTAAATGGGGAGATAATCTAAAACATGACTAAAGGATACTCATGATAATGCAGAGCCAGGAACCACATTCTTTCTTAAATTTTCCCTATGCCGCCTAACCTGACTTCTGAGCAAAATTGTCAGGAGAAGAAAGAGGAGGAGAAAATTGGCTAAGTGATATACTGTATTTTTACTATAAATATTCTATTCCTACAAAATGAGTTCTCAGTACCCAGGCTCAGCTTCAAGGAACCATCCCTGCCCTCTCCTCTCCCCCCACCCCTTAGATTCTTCCTTTTGACCGGTGAATGTCATGCTTAGGGTTTGATTAGGTAAAAAAACCTTTGAGTTTGCATCTGCATGTATTAACCAAAGTTGCATTTTCCATCTGGGTGTTTCCTGTTATTCCATTACCTTTCTCTCATTCATGCTGATTCTCTCAGCCTCAGTATCCATTGCTTCCAAGTAGGAACACCACAGCATAAATAGTAGATGAAGGGAAAGAGGCAACTCCTGGCTTTTAAAGTTCACATAGAAACAAACCAAATGGCTGTCACTGCAGTGCCTGGATGAGTAAGCTGTCATATTCTTCACATGGTGGAACATTGTGCAGCCATCAAAATAAATGATCTAGAGTCATGCACAACAATGTTGATGAAGTTAGCACTATATTAGGTGAAAAAAGTGAAGTCCAAAAAGATTTTCATAAGACATGATGCCTTTTTCATAGAATTAAAAACAGTCATGGCTTTAGAGGTTAAGTACTTTCTATCATACATGTGAATGTATTAAAGTTAAATCAACAAAAAAGCAAAAGCATGATGAGCATGGGATTCAGGATCATGGTCACATCAGGTGAGGTTGGCAAGGGGAAGCAGGGATACGATGGGGGGAGGGTCACATGGCTAGATGTAGGTTATTATTAAGATTCTAAATTTCTAGTGTTTGTTTTGAGTGGGGGTGTTTGGAGTGTCTATTACCATTATTAAAACTAAATAGCTAGTTAAATCAAAGCGGGCCACATGTGGAATGATATAAGGTGTTACTTAAAGCAAGGATATTGATGAATCCATTTCTGTGAACTTAAGGACACGGAGAAGGCAATGGTACCCCACTCCAGTACTCTTGCCTGGAAAATCCCATGGATGGAGGAGCCTTGAAGGCTGCAGTCCATGGGATCGCTGAGGGTTGGACACGACTGAGTGACTTCACTTTCACTTTTCACTTTCATTCATTGGAGAAGGAAATGGCAACCCACTCCAGTGTTCTTGCCTGGAGAATCCCAGGGATGGGGGAGCCTGGTGGGCTGCCATCTATGCGGTTGCACAGAGTCGGACATGACTGAAGTGACTTAGCAGCAAGGACACATTAAAAATATTAAATAGCAACAAGCTCACAGAAGACATAACCATTTGAGAGAAACAGGTTTTTTTAAAAAAAAACTTTTTATTTTGTATTAGGGTATAGCTTATTAATCACAACAATGCCGTGATAGTTTCAGGTGAACAGCGAAGGGATTCAGCTGCACGAATCCATTCTGCCCCGCAAACCCCTTCCATCCAGGCTACCACATGACTTTGAGCAGGGTTGTCTGTGCTATACTGTAGGTCCTTGTTGGTTATCCATTTTAAATATAGCAGAGTGTACATGACCTCCCCAAATTCCCTAACTATCCTCTCCCCCCATCCTTCCCCCCACCCCAACACCAGCGGCCATAAGCTCTTTGAAGTCTGAATGAGAGCAAAATGTCTTGAATTTCCTTATCCCTTGGGCTGAGACTTTGGACATTAAACAGAGGATATGGGGACAAGACTCTTCTGCCCTCCCACATCAATGTAAAGATCTTCCAAATGGGGGAGCCAGAGATTCAGTGAAGAGACTGGTAGTGAGTCAGCATAGCAAGCCCCGCATGAGGATCTTGTGTCTGACACTTCACTGAGAGGGATCCTGGGGGCAGGAGGAGCCATGAACTTCCCCACTAGTTTAGGGAACCCAAGAGGAAACTGGTCCTGTGGGTCTGGGAAGGGCATAAGAGTAATAGTTTGCCATAGTCCACATTATGTGGAATTGGAAGAAATGTCTCCAAATGGGTCTGAGGCAGCCTCTCTGAATTTCTTGCAGCTCCGAAGAGACAAAGGGGGACATCCTGTGTCCCATGGGCCCGAGGGGTATGGAAGTAGCTGAGGGAGAGCTGGTCCTGGGGGATCCCGCTGGTGGAGAAGAAAGGCCAGTGCAACAGTCGCCTTGAATCCACAGCCAAGGACCAGAGAGGATGCTGCACATGTGAGTAGAAGCTAGCATTTCCACCCCTACCCCCCAGCCCACACATCTCCCCAGCCCCATTCTGGGCAAACTCTGAAACTCCTCTGAACTTACATACAACTCAGGAGGAAGAAGAGGGCTGGAAATGACTGAGAGAACCAGAAGTACCTAAGATTGAGAGTCTACTACTGGCCTGAAGGAACTTTTGATATAAAAATTAGATTTCATTATGGAAATTTTAGGAGATGTAAGTAGACATGGATTCAATCCCTAGGTCGGGAAGATGCCTTGAAGCAGGGCATGACTACCCACTCCAGCATTCTTGCCTGGAAAATCCCATGGATGGAGGAACCTGGAAGGCTACAGTCCATGGTGTCTCAAAGAGTCATACACGACTGAGTGACTTCACTTTCACTTTCACACAACTGAGCTTGTAACCTGAGATAAGAAACCCCTGCATGTATAAGCTATCTAGTCAATTCCTTTGGCTACCTGGGAATATAGCTATGGAGGCAAAGCATACATATCAACCCAGCCTTTTTACCATCTCTGGCCTTGAGAACTTTGACAAATCTCTGGGCCTCAGCCTCATTCACATAAAACAAGGGTGGTAAAGTTACTAAACTCTAATAAAAATTAATTTAGAAATACAAATAATTTAATTTAAGATAAGGGTGATCACTGCAATCCAGGTCAGGGTCTGACTCTGCCAGTAGCTCAACTGTGTGACTATGGATGGGTCTCTTTCCTTCTCTGGGTCTCCAGTTCCTCATCTGCAATACAAAGGAAAGAGGTGAAACCTATATGTTCCTTTTAGCTCCAATCATCTAGAACTTAAATTTCATATAGGCTTCTTTGGACTTTGAATGCACTAGATACAGCTAAAAACCCCTGGATTCACTAACTCTTAATATGAAGATAACGCTTTTTTTTTTTTTTTTTTTTTCTTCTAAGGAGCAGACAGCCAAATAGAGTTTGTGGAAGGTCATTTGTGCAGATCTATAGCCTATCACTCAGATGGATAGAAACAGCTGAGATATTAATATTTAACCATGAAAAAGCAGCAGGGTTCCATTGCAGAGCTAAATGCAGTCATTTATTGTTTATTTTTCTAAATATTACTGGTTTGGCTGCCTCTGCTTGAGAATGGTTTCTGGGTCATGAATATAATCAGACATACCTCTTCTTCTAATCCAACCTCTAAAGAGAAAAGGTGGGAGGTGGTCTTAAGATGGCAGAGGAATAGGACAGGGAGACCATTTTCTCCCCAACAAATTCATCAAAATAACATTTAAACGCTGAGTAAATTCCACAAAACAACTTCTGAATGCCGGCAGAGGACATCAGGCACTCAGAAAAGCAGCCCATTGTCTTCAAAAGGAGATATTTTATCAATGGTGCTGTACAGGTGGAGAAGTCTGGAGGCTACTGTAAAAATAAGACTGAAAACCAGAAGCAGGAGGCTTAAGTCCAAATCCTGAGAACCCCAGAGAACTCCTGACTCCAGGGAACATTAATCGACAGGAGCTCATCAAATGCCTCCATACCGACACTGAAACCAAGCACCACCCAAGGGCCAACAAGTTCCAGAGCAAGACATACCATGCAAATTCTCCAGCAAGACAGGAACACAGCCCTGAGCTTTAATATACAGCCTGCCCAAAGTCACTCCAAACCCACTGACATCTCATAACTCATTACTGGACACTTCATTGCACTCCAGAGGGAAGAAATCCAGCTCCACCCACCAGAAACCAACACAAGCTTCCCTAACCAGGAAACCTTGACAAGCCACCCGTACAACCCCACCCACAGTGAGGAAACTCCACAATAAAGAGAACGCCACAAACTGCCAGAATACAGAAAGGCCATCCCAACACAGCAATATAAACAGGATGAAGAGACAGAGGAATACCCAGCAGGTAAAGGAACAGGATAAATGGCCACCAAACAAAACAAAAGAGGAAGAGATAAGGAATATACCTGATAAAGAATTCTGAATGATGATAGTGAAAATGATCCAAAATCTTGAAATCAAAATGGAATCACAGATAGTAGCCTGGAGACAAGGATTGAGAAGATGCAAGAAAGGTTTAACAAGGACCTAGACGAAATAAAAAAGAGTCAGTATATAATGAATAATGCAATAAATGAGATTAAAAACACTCTGGAGGGAACAAATAGTAGAATAGTGGAGGCAGTAGATAGGATTAGTGAAGTAGAAGATAGAATAGTAGAAATAAATGAATCAGAGAGGAAAAAAGAAAAACAAATTAAAAGAAATGAGGACAATCTCAGAGACCTAGATGACCATGTTAAATGCCCCAACATTCGAATCATAGGAGTCCCAGAAGAAGAAGACAAAAAGAAAGACCATGAGAAAATACTTGAGGAGATAATAGGTGAAAACTTCCCTAAAATGGGGAAGGAAATAATCACCCAAGTCCAAGAAACCCAGAGAGTCCCAAACAGGATAAACCCAAGGTGAAACACCCCAAGACACATATTAATCAAATTAACAAAGATCAAACACAAAGAACAAATATTAAAAGCAGCAAGGGAAAAACAACAAATAACACACAAGCGGATTTCCATAAGGATAACAGCCGATCTTTCAATAGAAACTCTTCAGGCCAGGAGGGAGTGGCAGGACATACTTAAAGTGATGAAAGAAAATAACCTACAGCCCAGATTACTGTACCCAGCAAGGATCTCATTCAAATATGAAGGAGAAATCAAAAGCTTTACAGACAAGCAAAAGCTGAGAGAATTCAGCACCACCAAACCAGCTCTCAAACAAATGCTAAAGGATCTTCTCTAGACAGGAAACACAACAAGGGTGTATAAACTCAAACCCAAAACAATAAAGTAAATGGCAACGAGATCATACTTATCAATAATTACCTTAAATGTAAATGTGTTGAATGCCCCAACCAAAAGACAAAGACTGGCTGAATGGATAAAAAAACAAGACCCTATATATGTTGTCTACAAGAGACTACCCTCAAAACCGGGGAAACATACAGACTGAAAGTGAAGGGCTGGAAAAAGATATTCCACGCAAATAGAGACCAAAATAAAGCAGGAGTAGAAATACTCATATCAGATAAAATAGACTTTAAAACAAAGCTTGTAAAAACAGACAAAGAAGGACACTACATAATAATCAAAGGATCAATCCAAGAAGAAGATGTAACAATTATAAATATATATGTACCCAACATAGGAGCACCACAATATGTAAGACAAATGCTAACAAGTATGAAAGGGGAAATGAACAATAACACAATAATAGTGGGAGACTTTAATACCCCCCTCACACCTATGGATAGATCAACTAAACAGAAAATTAACAAGGAAACACAAACTTTAAATGATACAATAGACCCGTTAGACCTAATTGATATCTATAGGACATTTCACCTCCAAAAAATGAATTTCAGCTTTTTCTCAATTGCACATGGAACCTTCTCCAGGATAGATTACATCCTGAGCCATAAATCTAGCCTTGGTAAATTCAAAAAAATTGAAATCATTCCAAGGATCTTTTCTGACCACAGTGCAGTAAGATTAGATCTCAATTTCAGGAAAAAAACTATTAAAAATTCCAAGATATGGAGGCTGAACAACACGCTGCTGAATAACCAACAAATCACAGAAGAAATCAAAAAAGAAATCAAAATATGCATAGAAATGAATGAAAAGGAAAACACAACAACCCAAAACCTGTGGGACACTGTAAAAGCAGTGCTAAGGGGAGGGTTCATAGCAATACAGGCATACCTCAAGAAACAAGAAAAAAGTCAAATAAATAACCTAACTCTACACCTAAAGCAACTAGAAAAGGAAGAAATGAAGAACCCCAGGATTAGTAGAAGGAATGAAAACTTAAAAATTAGGGCAGAAATATATGCAAAAGAAACAAAAGAGACCATAGCAAAAGTCAACAAAGCCAAAAGCTGGTTCTTTGAGAGGATAAATAAAATTGACAAACCATTAGCCAGACTCATCAAGAAACGAAGGGAGAAAAATCAGATCAATAAAATTAGAAATGAAAATGGAGATATCACAAGAGACAACACAGAAACACAAAGGATCATAAGAGACTACTATCAGCAATTATATGGCAATAAAATGGACAACTTGGAATAAATGGACTAATTCTTAGAAAAGTACAACTTTCCAAAACTGAACCAGGAAGAAATAGAAAATCTTAACAGACCCATCACAAGCGCGAAAATTGAAACTGTAATCAGAAATCTTCCAGCAAACAAAAGCCCAGGTCCAGACAGCTTCACAGCTGAATTCTACCAAAAATTGAGAGAAGAGCTAACACCTATCCTACTCAAACTCTTCCAGAAAATTGCAGAGGAAGGTAAACTTCCAAACTCATTCTACGAGGCCACCATCACCCTAATACCAAACCCTGACAATGATACCACACAAAAAGAAAACTACAGGCCAATATCACTGATGAACATAGATGCAAAAATGCTTAACAAAATTCTAGCAATCAGAATCCAACAACACCTTAAAAAGATCATACACCATGACCAAGTGGGCTTTATCACAAGGATGCAAGGATTCTTTAATATCCGCAAATCAATCAATGTAATACACCACATTAAAAAATTGAAACATAAAAAAGACATATGATTATCTCAATAGATGCAGAGAAAGCCTTTGACAAAATTCAACATCCATTTATGATAAAAACTCTCCAGAAAGCAGGAATAGAAGGAACATTCTTCAACATAATAAGAGCTATATATGACAAACCCACAGCAAACATTATCCTCAATGGTAAAAAAAGTGAAAGCATTTCCCCTAAAGTCAGGAAAAGAAAAGGGTGCCCACTCTCACCACTACTATTCAACATAGTTTTGGAAGTTTTGGCCACAGCAATCAGAGCAGAAAAAACAAATAAAAGGAATCCAAATTGGAAAAGAAGAAGTAAAACACTCACCATTTTCAGATGACATGATCCTCTACATAGAAAACCCTAAAGACTCCACCAGAAAATTACTAGAGCTAATCAAAGAATATAGTAAAGTTGCAGGATATAAAATCGACACACAGAAATCCATTGCATTCCCATACACTAACAATGAGAAAAAAGAAAGAGAAATTAAGGAAACAATTTCATTCACCATTGGAATGAAAAGAATAAAATACTCAGGAATATATCTACCTATAGAAACTAAAGACCTATATATAGAAAACTATAAAACACTGGTGAAAGAAATCAAAGAGGACACTAATAGATGGAGAAATATACCTTGATCATGGATTGGAAGAATCAATATAGTGAAAATGAGAATACTACCCAAAGCAATCTATAGATTCAATGCAATCCCTATCATGCTACCAACGGTATTTTTCACAGAGCTAGAACAAATAATTTCACAATTTGTATGGAAATACAAAAAACCTCGAATAGCCAAAGCAAACTTAAGAAAGGAGAATGGAACTGGAGGAATCAACCTGCCTGACTTCTGGCTGTCCTACAAAGCCACAGTCATCAAGACAGTATGATACTGGCACAAAGACAGAAATATGGACCAATGGAACAAAATAGAAAGCCCAGAGATAAACCCATGCACCTATGGACACCTTATCTTTGACAAAAGAGGCAAGAATATACAATGGAGAAAAGACAAACTCTTTAACAAGTGGTGCTGGGAAAACTGGTTAACCACTTGTAAAGAATGAAACTAGAACACTTTCTAACACCATACACAAAAATAAACTCAAAATGGATTAAAGATCTAAAGGTAAGACCAGAAACCATAAAACTCCTAGAGGACAACATAGGAAAACACTTTCCGACATAAATCACAGCAGGATACTCTATGACCAACCTCCCAGAATACTGGAAATAAAAGCAAAAATAAACAATTTGGACCTTATTGAAATTAAAAGCTTCTGCACGACAATGAAACTATAAGCAAGGTGAAAAGACAGCCTTCAGATTGGGGGAAAATAATAGCAAATGAAGCAACTGACAAAGGATTAATCTCAAAAATACACAAGCAACTCCTGCAGCTCAATTCCAAAAAAATAAATGACCCAATCAAGAAATGGGCCAAAGAACTAAACAGACATTTCCCCAAAGAAGACATACTATGGCTAACAAACATGAAAAGATGCTCAACATCACTCATTATCAGACAAATGCAAATCAAAACCAGAATGAGGTACCATTTCACACCAGTCAGAATGGCTGCTATCCAAAAGTCTACAAGCAATAAATGCTGGAGAGTGTGTGGAGAAAAGGGAACCCTCTTACACTGTTGGTGGGAATGCAAACTAGTACAGCCACTATGGAGAACTGCCGGGGTCCAGCCCCGGTGGATCCAGGGAATTGGAAGGGGAGACGGCTTTGGTGATCAGGATACGAGAGAATTAAAGATATACAGAGTGGTAAGGATAGCTCAGTGAGAAAATTCAGTGGAGAAAAGAGTCTGAATAACTTGGTTCACGTGGAAAGCTAATAAAATTCCAAAATAAGGAATTTATGTTACCTACATAGGCCGCAGGCATCCTCCTGTTCTCCCAAAGGAGAGGAGACACTAAGGCCTCCTCGGTCAGATCTTAGAAGCCCAGGCATAATGAGTAGGCTTGATGAGTCTCCACGCTCCAATTCAGCCAGAAGGTGAGAGAAAGAATGACATGGGGAGACCAAGTTTCGGTGAACAAGGCCCGCACTTTATTTTCCAAAGTAGTTTTTATACCTTAAGTTATACATAGAGGATAATGGGGGAAGGGGTAGAGTCATGTAGTAAGCCAGGCTTTCTTCCTGCAAACTTATCATATGCAAAAGTTTAGGTGATTTGCATCATCTTCTGGCCCAGAGGCCTGTTAACATTTTAAGACCCTTTCTTCAGAAAACTTATTTTTCTCTAAAGGTCAGGCACCATGCTCCAAAAGCATTAGATAAAGTTGCATTCCTATAGGGCAAAGGTGTGATGGGCTATAACAAGAAAAAGAATTAACTCAAGGGTCCAAGGTTACAAACATTAAAGCTACTACTTACACCAATTATATTAATCAATACACTGCCAGGGACACAGCAGGTAAGGGATATGGAAACTTAGCAGCAAACATTGGCCCAACAAGTGAAAAACCCTTCACCAATACAATTTCTAATCAATCTTTTAACTGCTCAAAGGAATCTGTATTCAGACAGTTTAGAACATCTCATGCCTCTCACGGTTGTGAACTAAAACACTCTTGTCACGCCCAGGACAGCCCCTGTAAAGTCAGAGGTGTAGGTGAGAACACAAAGCAATAAAGTAGGCAGACTCTGGTTGTAGGGGTAGATGCTCGAGAATTTCCAGGGGGACTCCTGAGGCTCGATCCCACCTTTGTGTATGCTGAGCCTCCTTCCTCATGACCTTTGCCATGGGCGGAGTTCCTCACGCTGGCTCCCGGCAGAGAACAGTGTGGAGATTCCTTAAAAAACTGGAAATAGAACTGCCTTATGACCCAGCAATCCCACTACTGGGCATATACACCAAGGAAACCAGAATTGATAGAGACACGTGTACCCCAATGTTCATCACAGCACTGTTTATAATAGCCAGGACATGGAAGCAACCTAGATGTCCATCAGCAGACGAATGGATAAGAAAGCAGTGGTACATATACACAATGGAGTATTACTCAGCCATTATAAAGAATATATTTGAGTCAGTTCTAATGAGGTGGATGAAACTGGAGCCTATTATACAGAGTGAAGTAAGCCAGAAAGAAAAACACCAATACATTATACTAACGCATATATATGGAATTTAGAAAGATAGTAATGATAGCCCTGTATGCGAGACAGCAAAAGAGACACAGATGTATAGAACAGTCTTTTGGACTCTGTGGGAGAGGGAGAGGGTGGGATGATTTGGGAGAATGGCATTGAAACATGTATAATATCATATATGAAATGAATCACCAGTCTAGGTTTGATGCATAATATAGGATCCTTGGGGCTGGTGTACTGGGATGACCCAGAGGGATGGTACGGGGAGGGAGTTGGGAAGGGGGTTCAGGATGGGGAACACGTGTATACCCTTGGTGGATTCATGTTGATGTATGGCAAAACCAATACAATATTGTAAAGTAATTAACTTCCAATTAAAATAAATATTGATATATGGCAAAACCAATACAATATCATAAAGTTTAAAAAGAAAATAAAATATAAAAATAAAAGAAAGTGGGTCTATTTATTTTTTAGGAGCCAATGTATGATTTTTGGCTTCCTGCCTATTCTATTTATTTGCCTGTGAAACACCAGAAAGATGGGGAGGTGGTGAGTGAGGAATCTTGAGATAGGAGAACCAGAGAATTCACTATCAGGGAATGTGGGGAAAAGAAAAACAGAGGCAGTGGTTCAAACCAAGATGTGTGTAGACACATAGCCTGCAGTCTTGAACACATGGAGCCACAGCTGAGGGAAAGTGAGGAGGTTAGAGCATGGGTCTTAGATTCAGCAGCCGTGAGTTTGAGTCCTGGTTATACTTCCTACTATACCTATGTGACCTTCCAGATTTGTAAAAAAGCAGATGACAACAGTAATACTTACCTCATAGGGTTGTTTTGAGGCTGTTTAGAATACATGTACATGAATCCATGTGCAGCAGAGGCTCAGTCGCTTCAGTCATGTCTGAGTCTTTGTGACTGCATGGACTGTAGCTTGCCAGGCTCCACTGTCCATAGAGATTCTCCAGGCAAGAATACTGGTATGGGTTGCCGTGCTTTCTTCTAGGACATCTTCCCAGCCTAGGGATTGAACCCACGTCTCATGTCTCCTGCACTTGCAGGCGAGTTCTTTACCACTAGCACCACCTGGGAAGCCCATGAATCCATGTAAGTCATTCAAAATGCATTTTGAATACATTCAAAAGAACACATGGAAAAGTATTGGGTTGGCCAAAATGTTTGTTCGGGTTTTTCCATACGATTTGGCCAACCAATGCTTAGCATCACGCCCAACACACAGTGAGTACCTGATAAATTGAAGGTAGGCTTCTGATTAGGCTCCCCTGGTGGCTCAGATGGTAAAGAATCTGCCTGCAATGTGGGACACCTGGGTTCTACCCCTGGGTTTGGAAGATCCCCTGGAGAAGGGAATGGCAACCCACTCCAGTATTCTTGCCTGGAAGAGTCCATGGATGAAGGAGCTTGGCAGGCTCCAGTCCATGGGGTCACAAAGAGTTAGACACGACTGAGTGTTCTAATTATTAATTATGATGATTAATCCATAGAATTTCAAAGCCAGAAGGAACCCCAGAGATCACTTAACTCAGTCCTTTGATGATATAGGTGAAGAAGCCAAGACTCAGGGAGATGAAGGGACATGTCTGAAGCAGACAGCTAATGACAGCACCAGGACTAGTTCTGGTCTTCTGATGTGGGTCTGCAAGACATTTTACCCCAAGGCACATACATAATTTGACAGCATCATGATTAGGTCACTTTGGTCTTTTATATCCTTCCATCCATCCTTTCCCCATTCTGGTCTCAATCAAAAGCCCAGGTGATTCCTATCTGGGATATAGTTCAGTCCCCCAAGAGCTGGCCTACACTTAAGGAAAATCATGGCTGAGGAGAGTGGCAAGAGCAGCTTCCTCAGCAGCTGGAATTACCTGCTACCATGCACACTTCCTGCATACTCACTTCCGGCCAGCCCTTGTACTAGATACCATGCTCTCTACCCAGGGAGCTGGTGGCAATGCCAGTGCTCATGGCTTCAGGGCTGCCCTGAGGAATGAAACAGATTCTCGGTGCTTTTCTCATGAAGATCCTGAGGGGCTTTTCTCAGTATGTTTCTCCTCATCACCACAAGCAATGAAGGTGTCATTTTGTGATGTGTTGTTGTTCATTCACTAAAGTCGTGTCTGACTTTGCAACCCCATGGACTGCAGCACACCAGGCTTCCTTGTCGTTTACCATTTCCCAGAGTTTGTTCAAATTAATGCCCATTGAGTCAGTGATGCCATCCAACCATCTTGTCCTCTGTCGTCCCCTTCTCCTCCTGCCTTCAGTCTTTCCCGGCATCAGGGTCTTTTCCAGTGAGTCAATTCTTTGCATCAGGGTGGCAAAGGGATTGGAGCTTCAGCTTCAGCATCAGTCCTTCTAATGAATGTTCAGGACTGATTTCCTTTAGGATTGACTGGTTTGATCTTCTTGCAGTCCAAGGTACTCTCAAGAGTCTTCTCCAACATCACAGTTCGAAAGCATTAATTCTTCTCGCTCAGCCTTCTTCATGGTCCAACTCTCACATCCATATATGACTACTGGAAAAACCATAGCTTTGACTATATGGACCTTTGTCAGCAAAGTAATGTCTCTGCTTTTTAATATGCTGTCTAGGTTTGTCATAGCTTTTCTTCCAAGGAGCAAGCGTCTTTTAATTTCATGGTTGCAGTCACCATCCACAGTGATTTTGGAGCCCAAGAAAATAAAGTCTGTCACTGTTTCCATTGTTCCCCCATCTATTTTCCATGAAGTGATGGGACCAAGTGATTTCCAAAATACTTACCTTCTGGTCCAGCTTGGGCAATAACCAACCAGAAAAGATGCTGGAGGACCAAGGGTACAGGATACTAAAGGCCTTCTGCTATGCCAGGCATTTACCCTTTAGCTGTGGATTGTAGAGAATGTTCAAGGGTCCCAGAGGAGGGGCAGAAGCAGTGGAGTCTGCAGTGGACACTTGGGGAAGTCTGAGATAGCTGCACTTTACCCAGCGTCTAGGAAATACTTCAGTGCTATAACAGTGGTACAATTACATAGGAGCAGACTGCTTAGTTGGGCTTCCCTGGTGGCTCAGACGGTAAAGCCTCTGTCTGCAATGCACCCGGGTTCGATCCCTGGGTTGCGAAGATCCCCAGGAGAAGGCAATGGCAGCCCACTCCAGTATTCTTGCCTGGAAAATCCCATGGACCACAGAGCCTGGTAGGCTATGGTCCATGAGTTCTCAAAGAGTCGGACACGACTGAGCGACTTCACTTTCTATACTGCTTAGTCAGCCTGGATGTGGAGCTGACAAAGAAAACCAGTGAGAGTGGGTCTGGCACTCTGGAAGCTTACATATTAGACCACTATGCCCATGCCAGGGCTCTAAGACAGCTGAGCAGAAGTGGAAACCCCCTACCTGCTGACAACTGAGCACTTTATAGCCATGCCTCGTTCCCAAGCTTGAGAAGTCTCCTTGCTGCCACTGTCTCTGCCTTCAAGGGTGTTGACTGGGAAACAGTTCGGGAGTCTTTAGACATTGTACTTAATACTTTTAAACAAGGAGTCTTTTTTTTAACTGGAGGATAATTGCTTTACAATGTTGTGTTGGTTTCTGCCATACTACCACACAAGTCAGTCATAACTATATAGATAGATAGATAGATATAGATAGATAGATAGATAGATAGATAGATAGATAGATAGATATAGATAGATAGATATATACATCCCCTCCTTCTTGAACCTCCCTCCCACTCCCCTATCCCACCCCCACACTAGCTTGTCACAGAGCACCAGGCTGGGCTCCCTGTGCTATTAATACATAGCAGCTTCCCACTAGCTAGCTATTTTACATTTGGTGATGTATGTATGGCAATACTACTTTCTCAGTACGTCCCACCCTCTCCTTTCCCAGCTGTGTCTACAAGTCTATTTTCTACATCTGCATCTCCATTCTTTCCCTGAAGATAGGTTCATCAGTATCATTTTTCTAGATTCCATATATACATGTGGGTGTTAATATATGATATTTGTTTTTCTCTTGCTGAAGTCACTCTGTACAGGCTCTAGGTACATCCACCTCACTACAACTGACTCAAATTCATTTCTTTTTATGGCTGAGTAATATTCCATTGTATATATGCACCATAACTTCTTTGATCTATTGATGGACATCTAGGTTGCTTTCATGTTCTGGCTATTGTAAATAGTGCTGCAGTGAACATTGGAGATGACACCACCCTTATGGCAGAAAGTGAAGAGGAACTAAAAAGCCTCTTGATGAAAGTGAAAGTGGAGAGTGAAAAAGTTGGCTTAAAGCTCAACATTCAGAAAACGAAGATCATGGCATCTGGTCCCATCACTTCATGGGAAATAAATGGGGAAACAGTGGAAACTGTGTCAGAGTTTATTTTTGGGGGCTCCAAAATCACTGCAGATGGTGACTGCAGCCATGAAATTAAAAGACGCTTACTCCTTGGAAGGAAAGTTATGACCAACCTAGATAGCATATTCAAAAGCAGAGACATTACTTTGCCAACAAAGGTCCGTCTAGTCAAGGCTATGGTTTTTCCTGTGGTCATGTATGGATGTGAGAGTTGGACTGTGAAGAAGGCTGAGCACTGAAGAATTGATGCTTTTGAACTGTGGTGCTGGAGAAGACTCTTGAGAGTCCCTTAGACAGCAAGGAGATCCAACCAGTCCATTCTGAAGGAGATCAGCCCTGGGATTTCTTTGGAAGGAATGATGCTAAAGCTGAAACTCCAGTACTTTGGCCACCTCATGCGAAGAGTTGACTCATTGGAAAAGACTCTGATGCTGGGAGGGATTGGGGGCAGGAGGAGAAGGGGACGACAGAGGATGAGATGGCTGGATGGTATCACCGACTCAATGGACGTTGAGTCTGGGTGAACTCCGGGAGTTGGTGATGGACAGGGAGACCTGGCGTGCTGTGATTCATGGGGTCGCAAAGAGTCGGACACGACTGAGTGACTGAACTGAACTGAACTGAACATTGGAGTACATGTGCCTTTTTGAATTATGGTTTTCTGAGGGTATATGCCCAGTAGTGGGATTGCTGGGTCATATGGTAGTTTATTCTTAGTTTTTTTAAGTAATCTCCATACTGTTCTCTGTAGTGGCTGTATCAATTTACATTCCCACCATAGACAAGGAGTCTTTTTATTTTTATTTTTTATGTAGTATAGCTGATTTACAATACTGTGTTAGTTTCTGGTGTATAGAAAAGTGATTCAGTTACATATACATTTATTACATATGTATATATATTCAGATTCTTTCCCATTGTACTTTATTACAAGATATTGAATATAGGTCACTCTGCTATACAGTAGGACATTGTTGTTTATCTATTTGATATATAGTAGTTTGTATCTGCTAATGCCTAACTTTTAATTCATCCCTGAGCCCGCCCCAGGAGATGAGGAGTGTTTTTTGCAGTGGATTGGTCTGGCATGGTTTTGAACAGGAACTGAGAAGGAACTGTTTCCTTTCCCTGTACCCTTTCCAATGTTCACTCAGACTCACGTCCATTGAGTCGGTGATGCCATCCATCCATCTCATCCTCTGTGGTCCCCTTCTCCTCTTGCCCCCAATCCCTCCCAGCATCAGAGTCTTTTCCAATGAGTCAGCTCTTTGCATGAGGTGGCCAAAGTACTGGAGTTTCAGCTTTAACATCATTCCATCCAAAGAAATCCCAGGGCTGATCTCCTTCAGAATGGACTGGTTGGATCTCCTTGCAGTCCAAGGGACTCTCAAGAGTCTTCTCCAACACCACAGTTCAAAAACATCAATTCTTTGGTGCTCAGCTTTCTTCAACAGTCCACCTCTCACATTCATACATGACCACTGGAAAAACCATAGCCCAGATACAATTATCTGCCAGTTAGAGTCTTAACATTGATCATAGGTATCATTCATGAAATTAGCATGCAATGGTAAGAGAAGTAAATATTGTGAAAAAGATAATGAATTCAGCTTTTGGTATGATGTCTTTGAAAGGCCAGTGTTTGGGCATTAAAAAAAAAGTTCAGCATCAAAGACTGGCTTAGAAATTAGCTCAGTATCACTACAAATTATAAGAGTAAGTTGACGTTCCAAGAGTGAAGGATTATAAATGTTCATGAAGTTATAAATAGTCAGTGGGCAGATTCATCTAAATAATCAGCGTTACCTAGGCTAGCGAAGACTAAAGATATTGGTTCTTCTTTTTTGCTTTCCTTCATTTTTTCCCCCTATGTTCCAATTCAATATTAACCAAAATTATCTTCTATCACCCAAGGACATAACAGACAAGAAAGATAAATTTTTCTTTGGGGCATGCCCTTTTAATATCTTGTGCTTCATGGTGATAATTTTCTTTGCTCCCTTTCTTCCTTGATGTCACAATTTCCATGGCTGGAGTCTGTCTGAGTTGGGACTTCTATGTGCCTTACCTACATGGTGAAGCTTCCCTACACATGCAAGTCATACTCCACAGATTCCTGCAGGAATGGCGTTGTATCACATTTGAAATGGCCTTTGCCTGTATTATATATCTTTAGGACTTCACTCCCTCTAATAATAATTTGATGCTAGATGGAATAAATATTTAAGAGTCATGGTAATATGATCATATATTAGTGTAAAAAGTATATCTTACATAAGCAAAAGCAAGAATATTTTAATGATGACTTTCTAGAAGCAGTGTTTTTACTCTTCTGATCCAACCTGTCATTGACATTAAATGCCAGTGAATTTCGAAACAAACAAAAAAAAAATGTGTTCCCCATCCTGAACCTGAACCCCCATCTGTGGGGGACACCAATAGCTTCTTATTTTTAATATTTATTTGGCTGCACTGGGTCTTAGTTGTGACAGGAGGGATCCCTAGCTGTGGCATGCGGGGTCTCTAGTTGCGCCATGGAAATTCTTAGTTGTGGCATGAAGGATCTAGTTCCCTGACCAGGGATCGAACCAGCCCCTCCCCACGTTGGGAGTGGGGAGTCTTAGCCACTGGACCACCAGAGAAATCCCCAGTATCTTTTTTGACCCCAACAATTTACCCTAGAGTCACTCTATTCCTCCTCTTATGTGGTAAGGTGCCCCAAGAAACCACAGTAGCACTGGCTCTCCAAGATGATGCTCCAAATGGGGGGCCTGAAGCCCAAATTAAATTAAATTAATCCCAAGCACTACCATTATGGGTTGGCTGATTCCATAGGTAGCTAAGACACACTGACTACCATTTTCCCTGCTGGACTCAGTGACATTTTGGTTAGGGATGAATAAGTAGTAAGAGGAGCACAACCCTGTGCACAGAAGGAACTCTTCTTTATGTGTCCTGTAAATCAAGGGGCAGGACGGAGGCCCTGCATGTGCTCTGGCCTGCTGCCCCTTTCCCCCGCCCTGAATGCTCCTCGCTGTGCTGTGCCACAATTAATCAGGCTTTCTAGGTTTTAGTTAATTCCAGGACCCCAATAAATTGGTTTGTACTGGCATTCGTCCAGCCTTGATAATTTCACAGCCGTGTGCTTAGGAACTGTGGCAAGTTTGCACAGGACTTAGCAAGCATGGAGCAGAGGGGTAGAAGGAATAAAAGGAACTCTTGTTTGGCTTAAGTTCCACTAATATTGGGGAAAGCTGAAATCTAAATGACAGAAAAGCATGGGTGAGCACGTGGGCTTTGCAGCTGGGAGGGGGGTTTCTCTGTGTTTTTTCTACCCTCCCTCCCAACTCAGGGTGGATTTGAAAACATTAAAATTAAATAAACCCAAACCTTCGCTTGACATCTCTTTGTCTGATTGTTCTCAAGTTTTTGTCTCTGATTTCATAAGACTCCCCTGAGGAATAAGCACTGGAGCCCATAATCTAGTAAAAGGTTCATTTGGGTTTAGGCTTTTTTTATTTTTAAAGATATGATTCTTGGAGAATTTTTTTTTTTTTTTTTGATTACAGGCAGCTTTTATGACTGAGAGGTTACCAGGAAAATTCAAAGGCAGTGAGAGGAGAGGTCTGTCATGAGTACAGACATTTGGGGCCTGTCTGTATAAATTAGCTGCTGTGGAGAATAAGCCCAACAAGCAGTATTTCAGAGGCTCAGCCATATCTCTGGCACTTGGCTTCTAGAATGCTCTGTGGCCAAGAAACACAGGTTGGAAGAGGCCAACAGGCTGAGTGACCGGGCATCCAGAATATGATTTTACAATCAAAGAGCTTGAAGAAACAGATGGGGAAACTGAGGTCCACAGGAAGGTCAGGATATGACCCATCCAAAGCAAAGTCAGGACTGGAGCCCAGAATCCTGATCTCAGTTCAAGGATCCATCCAGGTTCTGATGCTTCTTCTCTTGTAGCAAGAACATATTTTCTCTAATATGAAAAAGGAAAAAAAAAAAAAAAAAAGACTTGGATACTTGGTTATAGGGCCAATGTGAGAGTGGCTGTTTAGATTTTCAGATTTTCTTGGCAAAACTCCCTGGACGTGCAGCTTCTCTGCTAGGTTTTAAAACCATCCAAACACAGGGAAAACTGGAGATGAGTGTTTGACTGTGTCTACATGATGCCTAAACAGACAGTTGATTCAGTCAAAAAATATTATTCATGTTGCTGGTTTGGCAACACCACCCATTTGTGGACTGAATCTTTCACTTTTTAACTCCTTGACAGACAGTGTTTGGTAGAAAAAAAAGGTCTGAGCCTGGTGGTCAGAAAACTAGGCTTCCAGACCCAGCTGAGCCACCTACCCACTCTCTGCCTCCTCCCTGGGCCTCAGTTTCTCCACGTGTAGGTTAATCAGATTTGGATTAAGTTGTCTTGAAGGTGTGTAGAGTTTTCACCTTCTAGAATACTGTTCTAAGCATGGGGTGTGAGAAGAGGATGTCCCTACTTGTGGTCTTTGCCCTCTGCATTTGAGGTCAGCAGCCCTGCAGTTCTGGTGTGAGAAGAGGTTTCTGGATGTAATTCACAGCCTATTTCTCTTTCACTGCCAACTTGGCTTCTAAATGGGTAGCTCACTGCCCTCCCTGGTCCCCTCCCTTAGTCTCCTTCTCATAAGGAGAAAAGCAGTGTAATATTCAGCGGCACTGTCAGGGGGCCTGTATTTTGTCATCTGACCTCATCAAGCTAGTGCCAACCCTTCATCAGTCCACACCTCCCTTGCATATTACCCATGCTCCCAAACTGGATAATTTGCCTGTGGGATTTTTAAAAAGAGGTAGGGAACAAGGAAGTAGTATTGACTTAATGATGAATTCCTGTGTCAGGTGTTGAATCTGACTTTTTCTGGTTGATTTCTGACTCTTAGCCTGTGCATAAGAATTCCTAGCTCACACCCTGGTCATCCCACTTATTTTGCTGAAGCTTTTTAGAGTGGGTTCGAGCCAGCGGTGTTCTGATGCCAGCTCCCATCAGCTTGGGAGGGGCAATTGTGTGCATCTCTTAACCACTTTGTGTTAAATGACAACACATTGGTAGTTTGAAATCGGCCATATTGGGGATATTTATATAACAGAAATCGGAAATTGTCAGTTTTTCTCCCTAGAGAGTCAGTTGTTAAACAGTTATCTCTGTACACCATGGTTCAAGTTTGAATGACTGTTGGCCTTCCCTGATGGCCCATTGGTTAAGAATCCGCCTGCCAACGCAGGAGACACAGGTTTGATTCCTGGTCTGGGAAGAGGCCACACGCTGCAGAGCAACTAAGCCCATGTGCCACAAATACTGAAGCCCACGTGCCCTAGAGCCCGTGCTCCACAACAAGACAGAAGCCACTGCAATGAGAAGCCTGCAGACTGCAAAGAAGAGTAGCCCCCACTCACAGCAACTAGAGAAAACCTATGCAACAATGAAGACCCAAAGCAGCCAAAAATAAGTAAATAAAGTTTAAAAACTCCAAATGGCTCTAGAGACTAGAAAAGTAATCTGAATGAATAAAGCAGGCCTGAAGGTAACAAAAGGGACACAATGGGACGGGTAGAGACTGTGGCAGTTGATGAGCACATATGCTATGTGAAAGTAGCAGCCACTCCTCTGTTCCAGAGTATGTTACTAGGCAGAGATATCAGCCCATTGTTGCCAGCAATTCTAATTTTTCAAGAGGAAGTTGAGACCAAGGTTTTATGTGAAATATCCTAATAATAAACACTAAAGATTGTTTGGAACCAATTCAAATTTTTGAAAAAATAAATCTCTGTTCAGTCCAAGCAAAATATGTGTGCAGGCTCTTGTCAGCCTTTGGGTCAGCATTTTGCCATCTTTGCTCTCTAGATCTTCTGTTTCCTGCTCTTATTCCCTGGGTTATAACTGATGCCGAGTTGTCAGCACCATTTCCTAATAAAAAACAAACTTTCTTTCCTTGAGAACTGGAAGAACAGGGAATTCGGATGTGAGGATATCCAGGTGGCTTCTCACGATTCTACTCTGGCCTGTGTCTTGTTTTCTAGTCCATGTGCCATGAAGCCAGAGAAAAGGATGTTAGGCCCAAATCTGCATCAAATATTTTATGATGTTCTCCCAGCACCAGGACGATACCCAGTGCTGATGCACCTGTGTGTGAGGACAGAGTGACTTCCATTTTGGCATGTCTCTTGACTATTCCACTTGAAGACATGTTGGCATTCTACTCCCCAACTCACTCCTTGCCTATAAGAAGAAGGTGGAAAATTGGACTAATTATTGGTGTATTCTTCCTGCTTTTATCCCCACTCTCTTCTTCAGACAGGGAACTAAATCTTAAGTAGCTAAGAAAGGACTTTACTTAGTGCAGAATAACTCTCACATTTGGCCTAAGGAATGGGGGCAGGGAGGAAAAGTGGGGATGGAAAGAACTAACGGGCATTATGTAAGGCATTGTGCCAGGCCCTACTCATACATTAGGCCACTGAACCTCCATAGCAGCAATAGTATCATCTTCTTTTTACATAAAAGGAAACAGACTCAGAAAAGTTATATGACTTGTTGGGACTCAAACTCAGAAATGCTTGATTCTAAAACCATGCGAAGATCTCCTGGAGAAGGGGATGGCAACCCACTCCAGTGTTCTTGCCTGGAGAATTCCATGGACAGAGGATCCTGGTGGACTACAGTCCACGGGGTCACAAAGAGTTGGACATGACTGAAGTGACTTAACACGCAAAGCACCAAAGACAATGAAACAGTCACTTCTGTGGGTTCTACTAAAGAATAATAGTGGATCACTCTATTCTTGCCTGGAAAATTCTATGGATGGAGGAACCTTGTAGGCTATAGTCCATGGGGTCGCAAAGAGTTGGACACGACTGAGCGACTTGACTTTCTGCTCCCTAGCTTTGTAATAAACACAAATACTGTGAGCAGTTCATGGCAGTTCTAAAGAACTGTGGGTACCTTGAGATCCTATCGTAAGCTATTTAAGCAAAGACAATTTAAAGTGATTAAATGCTTTATAGCAATAAAGCTACTAGGGAGGCAATTTTTATTCCACCAGATTGCATTTTTCTATACACAGTATAACACTTGAACACACTTGATCTTCAGTTTGTTTTTATGACGTCCCTAGTGAACAAAGTTTACATACTTTTGTGAGACTGCTTGAAAATGTAATTAAACTACGTGAAGAATCCTCAACCAGAAGTGAATGTATTTTATGTTCTACCCATTTGACTCACTCATGGTGATTGTGGGCATGCTATAATTTTGAGTCAAGGAATACACTCCCTTTCATCTTTTACATATTTACTATAATCCTGCACAGTGTGATGAGTTTAAAATACATATGTTCCTGAAATTTCCTATAAACCAAATCTTGCTTTTTCAGTGGCTTTATGATAAATCTGGAGATGTGCTTCTTTGGGAAGAAAATGATGTAAAATTCTCCCACAATTCTCTTAAAGCCAGTTAAAAGGAAAAGCATTTCTATAAAATGATATTCAGATATAACACAAAGCACAAATCAAAAAATTCCTTGGGTAATTTTTGTTTGATATAGTAACTGAAAGGCATAAATGGAAAATGACAGCTTAGCTAAAAAGAACACACGGAACCAAAAAATAATGACTTCTATTAACTCTATTTCCAGGATTCTATAAGCTGCTCTGTTTACTTCTCTGATTTTCACAAAATGCAAGGAAACAGAATTGTTTTTACTGGTGATATCAGTCAGAATTAGGCAGATTACGCTGCAAAAAGAAGCAACCTCCAAATCTCAGAAGCTGTGCTGCACAAAGTTCCATGTATCACACACTTTTGATTTCCAAAATAATTCTGCTGGGATCTTTGCTCATCTTAGTCACTCTGAAACTCAGGCTTCATTTCAAAATATGCATTCATGATTCCTGTGGTAGTGGGAAGGGAATGGGACAAATCATGCACTAACTCTTTATTCCCACACATCACTTCTCCTAAGATTTCAATGACCACAGCAAGCTATGGTTTTCCCAGTAGTCATGTACAGATGTGAGAGTTGGACCATAAGGAAGGCTGAGTGGTGAATAACTGATGCTTTTGAATTGTGCTCGAGAAGACTCTTGAGAGTCCCTTGGACTGCAAGGAGATCAAAGCAGTCAATCCTAAAGGAAATCAACCCTGAATATTCATTGGAAGGACTGATGCTGAAGCTCCAGTCCTTTGGCCACCTGATGCAAAGAGCCAACTCATTGGAAAAGACCCTGATGCTGGGAAAGATTGACGGCAAAAGGAGAAGGGGGCAGCAGAGGATGAGATGGTTAGATAGCATTATCAACTCAGTGGACATAAGTTTGAGCAAATTCCAGGAGATAGTGAAGGACAGGGAAGCTTGGCATGCTACAGTCCATGAGGTTGCAAAGAGTTGGACACAACTTAGTGACTGAACAACAAAGCAAATCAGATGGTGGTGCTCATAGTAGGAGGTGAGGGTAAAGTTCTACATGAATCTTAAAGAAAGAAAGATGGAAATATTAGGTGAACCACACTATTGACAGCCAACTCTGTGTTCTAGCACTTAGAGTACATCATGAAAAATGCTGGACTGGAAGAAACACAAGCTGGAATCAAGATTGCCGGGAGAAATATCAATAACCTCAGATACACAGATGACACCACCCTTATGGCAGAAAGTGAAGAGGAACTAAAAAGCCTCTTGATGAAAGTGAAAGTGGAGAGTCATTTAGAAATGACTAGCAAGAAGAAAATATAACAAAGACAAAAATTCCGTAACAAACATGAATACATACAAGTGATAAATGGGGTCATATTAAGTGCAGCTTAAGGGTCCTCAAAGGTCAACTTCTAGATACTGAATCAAGTATTTGATTAATACAAACTTTAGGTTGGTCTGATTTTCTGTATAAAGAAGTAAACATATGCCATAATTTGCTGTGTGCTGTGCTTAGTCACTCAGCTGTGTCCAAATCTTTGTGATCCCTTGGATTATAGCCTGTCAGGCTCCTCTATCTATGAAATTTTCCAGGCAAGAATACTGGAGTGGGTTGCCATTTCCTTCTCCAGGGCATCTTACCAACCCAGGGATCAAACCTGCGTCTCTTGTGTCTCCTACATCAGCAGGCTGATTCTTCACTGTGCCACCTGGGAAGCCCCATGCCATAATATACTTCTTCTTAATCTCTATATGCCCTGCTAGTTTTTGAAAGATAATCAAATAACCAGATTTTCCAGGTTCAGATAGGATGAGAAGGATTTAAAATGCTAAAATCTATATTCTCAGAACACTGATCAATATTATTCATTCCATAATGCTTCCATTTTTACATTCACTTCTACTTTTGACAACATGGATGGACCTTGAAGGCATTATGCTAAGTGAAATAAATCAGACAGAAGAAGACATATACTGTATGATCTCATTTATCTGTGGTATCTTTAAAGAAAAAAAAGCCAAACTTTGGGACTTCCCTGGTGGTCCAGTGGCTAAGACTCTTGGCTTCCAATGCAGGAGGCCCAGGTTCGATCCCTGGTCAGGGAACTAGATCCCACATGCTACAACAAAGATCGTACATGAGGCAATGAAGATCTCCAGTGCCACAACTGAGACATAGTGCAGCAAAATAAATTATTTTTAAAGCCAAACTTTGAAACAGTAAAATGGTGACTGCCAAGAGCTGCAGGATGAGGGAAATGGGGAGATGATGGTCACAGGGTACAAGCTTCTAGCTATAAAATAAATAAGTTCTGAGACTCTAAGGCACAGCATGGTGACTACAGTTAGGATATAATTAAATATATAATATAACCCTCTTATATACTTAAAAGTTGCTAAGAGTGTAGATTTAAAAAATGTTCTCAACATAGATCCCCAAAATGTAATTATGTGAGGTGATGTGAGGTGATGAACATGTTAACTAACATTATTGTGGCAATCATTTCACAATATATACACGTGACCTATCATCATGTTGTACATCGTAGACTTACACAATGTTCTAGGTGAATTAAATTGCAATAAAGCTGGGAAAAAATAAAATGACTGTGTATTCTACAGCACACTTTATACAAGATTAGCACACAACAATCAATTGCATTTATATATACTAGCAGTGAACACTGGAAATCAAAATTAAAACCACAATAACATTTGCAATTGCTCCAAAGAAAATAAAATATGTAGGCATGAATCTAACAAAATGTGTACAAGATCTATATGCTGAAATATAAAAAGCATTGATATATGAAATTGAGAAAGACCTACAGAAATGGAGAAACATATTGTATTCATGGATTGGAAGACAAGACACATGAAAGCTGTCAGTTCTTCCTAAACTGTTCTGTAGGTTTAATGCAATTCCTAGCCAAATCTGAGAAAGGTTTTTTGTAGACATAGATGAGCTTATTCTAAAATTTATACAGAAAGGTATGGGACCCAGAATAATTAAAACAATTTGAAAAGGAAGAATAAAGTGGGGGAACCACTCTACTTGATATTAATCCTACTATATATCTGTAACAATAAAAACTGGATGCTGTTGACAGAGGGATAGACATAGAAACTGATATAAGGAAAGAGACAAACTAGGAACGGACCCATAAAATACCCAACTGATGTTTGACCAAGGTGTAAAGGCAGTTCAATGGAGGAAAGATAGTTATTTTTAAAATGATGCTGGAGCAACTGGACATCCACAGGCAAAAAGTGAACCTCAATCTAAATCTCATACCTTATATAAAAATTAACTCAATGAATCACAGATTTAAATGTAAAACTTAAAACTATAATACTATAAAATATAGGGGAAAAATTGACCTAGGGCTAAACAAAGCACAACTTATATGCAGAGTACATCATGAGAAATGCTGGGTTGGATGAAGCAAAGCTGGAATCAAGATTACTGGGAGAAATATCAATAACCTCAGATATGCAGATGACACCATCCTTATGGCAGAAAGCGAAGAAGAACTAAAGAGCCTCTTGATGAAAGTGAAAAAGGAGAGTGAAAAAGTTGGCTTAAAACTCAACATTCAGAAAACTAAGATCATGGCTCCTTGGAAGAAAAGTTATGACGAACTTAGACAGCACTTTAAAAAGCAGAAACATTACTTTGCCAACATAGGTCTGTCTAATCAAGGCTATGGTTTTTCCAGTAGTCATGTATGGATGTGAGAGTTGGACTCTGAAGAAAGCTGAGTGCCGAAGAATTGCTGCTTTTGAACTGTGGTGTTGGAGAAGACTCTTGAGAGTCCTGTGGACTGCAAGGAGATCCAACCAGTCTATCCTAAAGGAAATCAGTCCTGAATATTCATTGGAGGGACTGATGCTGAATCTGAAACTCCAATTCTTTTGCCACCTGATGCAAAGAGCTGACTCATTGGAAAAGTCCCTGATGCTGGGAAAGATTGAAGGCTAGAGGAGAAGGGGACGACATAGGTTGGATGGCATCACCGACTCAGTGGACATGAGTTTGAGTAAACTCCAGGAGTTGGTGATGGACAGGGAGGCCTGGCGTGCTGCAATCCATGGGGTCACAAAGAGTCAGACAGGACTGAGCAACTGAACCGAACTGAACTGAAACAAAGCATTCTTAGACTTATTGTCAAAACACAATCCATAAGAGGAAAAACTGACTAATTGGACCTCATCAAAATTAAAAATGTTTGTTCTATAAACGCTTAGGGGAAGAGGATGCAATCTGGTGGAAAATATTTGCAAACCACGTATGCAACAAAGGATCAGTACCTAAATAAAGAACTCTTAAAAATTGACTGTAAGAAACTATTCAATTAGAAGATGCCAAGATATATGAAGAAACGTTTCACTGAAAAGGATATACAGATGTTAAATACACACAAGAAAAGATAGCAGCTGTCATTAGGCACTAGGGAAACGCAATTTAAAACCACAATGATATATCACTGTACTCCCATCACAATGGCTAAAATGAAAAATAATGACAACAACAAATGCTGACAAGGATGTAGAGAAACTGGATCTCTCATTCACTTCTGGTGGGAATGTAAATAGTGTAGGCACTCTATAAAAGCATATGGCAGTTCTTACAAAACTAATCATGCACTTGCCATACAATCCAGGAACTGTACTATTGGGCATTTATTCAGGGGAAATGAAAATTTAGGTTATGCAAAATCTGTAGACAACTGTTCATCGCCCCTTTATTTGTAATTGCCAAAATTTGGAATCAATCCTGATATCCTGCAATACATGAATGGTCAAACAAGCTGTGATACTTCCATACCATGGAATACTACTCTGCAGTAAAAAGAACAAACTCTTGACATTGGAACAACTTTAATAGATCTCCGGAGAATTATGTTGAGTGGAAAAAGCCAACTTCCAAAGGTAACCTATGTATGATTCCATGTAATATTCTTAAATGACAAAATTACAGAGATGGAGAACAGTTTAGTGGTTGTCAGGAAGAGAGGGACAGAAGATGAGTAACAGTGGAGACCCTTGTGGTGTTGGCACTGTTTAGTATCTTGACTATGGTGGTGATCACATCAACCTACACGTGATAACTTTTCTTAGAGCTGTACACACAGGCAGATGGGTGCATATAGAATTGTTGAAATTGGAATAAGGCGGATAGATGGTGCTGATGTCAATTTCCCGTTTGTAATAGTGTACTATAGATATGCTCTGCCAGGTGGCCCTGTGGTAAAGAATCCACCTGCCAATGCAGGAGACATGGATTCGATTTCTGGGTTGGGAAGATCCCCTGGAGGAGGAAATGGCAACCCACTCCAGTATTCTTGCCTGGGAAATCTCACTGCCAGTAGTCCATGGGGTCACAAAAGAGTAGGACAGGACAGTGACTAAACAACAACTATAGATATACATGATGTTATCATTGGGAGTGAAAGGTATTTGAGATCCCTGTGAATTATTTCTTACAATTGCATATAAATCTATGATTATCTCAAAGTAAAACTTCTTAAGAATGACTATGAGATGATCTATGCTTGATCCCCCATTTAATAAGTAGAGAAAAATAAAGCATAGAGATAATCATCAGTTTAGCTTGAAAAAGACCTGGTACGATGTCTAGGTTAGGACCCACGTTGGAGTTCCCAATTCAGAAATCAAGACTGGAATGAATATAAGGACCACCAGCATTTACACTAATGAAGAACCTTTCAGAGCATTCCAGCACCCCCTTATACAGTTGCCAAGTGTACAAGATATACTGAGCAAAAACTGCCCAGTTGAAAAGAACCATTTGATCATAATAAATCATTGGAAGCTTTTAAGCCACTAGGTTTGGGGATGGTTTGTTATGGAGTAATCAGAATACTACATCAAGCGAGGGGAGCCAGTGGTTGTAGCCAAATAGATGAGTTGTTAAATCTCAGTGAGTCTACTGATTTTTAATACTGGGATCTATGCTTGTCCCTGTCTGTTCCCTGACACCCATTTTCCTGAATACTCTCTAAGCACATTGGGAGTGATGATGGGGGTTGGGGGATGCAGATACAAAGGAAATTAAACAACCAGTCCTTGGCCTTGAGGAACTCAGTATAGTGAGACAAAACATCAGTGCCTTAAGTGGCATGAGAATGGTTATGAGGCAACAAATCAGCAAGTTCAAACTAATATAGTACAGCACAAATTGAATGCATGTGGTAATGTGTGGCTACCTAGGTAGCAGGATGGAGCTAGACATTTTGGGCCCTGAAGGCAACATTTCAGAAAGGGCCAAGTGTTCTTTGTTAACACTGAAATAAACATCCCCAGCAATTCAGGGCTAGTTGGATGATATTAACACTTGTGAAGAAAGAAAAAAAAAGCGTTAACTTCCAGGGATAATTATTTTTGTTTTCATTCTCCTTTGTTCTCTCTTCATGATATATGATATGGTTTTGGCAAGCACAATTGCTCTGAGCATCAGTTTCCTCATCTATAGACTGGGGATAACAGCCAGAGAGCAGCGGGTTGAAAGTCAGGAAATCCTAACTGGAAGGTCAAATCTATCTAGCGCGGCCTTCCATACATCAGGTCTCCCGCTCCCTCCTCCATCAGTTTCTTCTGTGACAGGAAGAGGTTGATTAGAATGGTCCAGAAGTTCCTCGCCAACTCCAACACTTGAGGCCACGGACAGATGATTCGGTTTGTTGTGAGAGTTTAAAAAGTAATGATGATGCATAGGAAAGTACTCTGTAAACCATAAAGTGGCATGTTGATGTTAAGAGTATCAAATATAAGGCAGTTCCACCTTGAAAAAATCCTGCAGCTCTCCTTTAAATTTAGGAGCTCAAAATATAAATGGGTACTGTCTGTCAAGGCACCGCTTTCAGGCCCTTAGAGAATTCTGATAATTTGTACCTCTTGCTCATGGAATAAACTCAAATCTGGACTAGTCCATCTCGGGTTCACCAAGGGGTCAGCAGTGATATTGCGATTTCACGGATGGGTTCTTGGTGAGCCACTCCCAAGTTTTCTTCAAGACACCTAACAGTTACTAGAGACCCTTTCCCTGGGTCTTAGGAACTCTCTTGGTGAACGAAAGCAGATTTCTAAGTCGTCCCTTGTCCCTCCACAGACACACACTCATCGCCATCCTGCCTTGAAGGGCACCAACGTTTTGTCACTTTACTAGCCGCGATGTGGATTTGAGATACACCCGGAAATGATCAGCAGCCTGCTATAGGGCATCATTTTCGAGGCCAATTCATCCCGCGTCCCGCGCGCCGGCTGGGGACCAGACCAGGTGCACGCAGAGCGGCCGTGGTGCCGGAAGAGAGGAGGCTGAGGGCTTCCAGCAGGGAAGTCGGAGGGCAGCCGGGGTCATCAGGCCGTGAGCAAGCGGCGGGGAGCTCCTAGGCGCCTCCAGCGCGGAGCGGGAGGAGGGGCCGGAGGAGATGTGCGGTCCCTTTAAGACCCCAACGCTCGCTTAGCCAGAGGAGCGGGGGCGGGGGGCGCTGCGTGATGGGAAAGTCGCCCGCTAAGCCTCACACTTTCTCCCGATTTCTTAACTTTCGGGTCGGGGGATAGGGGAGAAAGCGGCGGTGTCCGGGAAGCGAGGGGGTGCGGGCTTGCAGCTGCTGCGTGGTCGCGGACTTCCCGCCCGCGCCGAGCCGCCGGCCTCACGGGCCGAGTAGGGGGCGGGCGGCGGGCGGGTAGGTGGCCCCGGGCCGCCGCACCCGCGCCTTGGCTCTGCCCCAGGGAGCCGGGCGAGCCGCTGTTCCCTCGTGGTGTGAGGGCGGTGATGTTTTTCCTCCCCCCCCACTTCCGAGTCCTCCTCCCCCCTCGCACGCACTCTAGCTCTCGCCACAACCTGCGAATCCCAGACCTCGGAGGAGCGCCTCGGAGAGCTCGGAGCGCCTGCACGCGTGGACCACGGAGGCCGGTGGCCAGGTCAGTGAGAGGTGCCCGGCGCCTGCTTTCCCTCTCTTCCTTTCCAGCGTTTGCACAGGTGGGCCGTCTTCCCCCAGGGCACCCCAACCTCCCCGAACCTGCCACCTCAGCCGGCTCCCTGCTCCAGCTGCCCGCGGCCCGGCTGGAGGTGGGGCCCAGGGCGCTGCACCAAGGTAGGTGGGTGGGTGGGGAGGGGGGTCGGCTCCCTTCGGATTCGAACTCGCCACTCCCGCTTGGCCTGCGTAGTTCCAGGCTCTGGAGCTGCGGGGAGGCCCCTTGGGTAGCCATCTAACAGGTTCTGAAGTCACCTTAGTGATTGCCTGTGTCCCGAGTCTTTTTTGCTTGCTTGCTGAAGTGCCCTGGACCAGTAAATGGTTCCGACGTACTCAAGTTAAGGAAACAGAGCAGAAGGGGCTGGAGGCGCCTCTGTCCTCCTTGTGGACATCTGCCTCATTTTCTGGCCCGGACCACTGGGGTCAGAGTTGGACCCGCTAAGCTCAGGGTGCAACGAAGTATTGCCAGAACTCAGGGCCTGGAAAGCCTGCCTTCTAGTTCCTGTCGGCCCTGCCACTAACTTTATGAGAATGGGCAGTTGAGTTCTCTGGGCTCCAGGATGCCCATTTTGAAGGTGGAGTTGTTGTGGGGAATCAAAAGGAAATGATAGATAGCACGGTGTTTTGCAAACCAAACTCCAGTCGTTTGTCCATCATAGCAGCGACGGAGGCATCTCAACTCAGACCAGAGACACCTTGGCCTGAAGCTGCCATTTTTCAGGGCCAGCCCACTGCCAGTGAATGGAGCTTTTCTTGTTGGGTGGTAGACTGGGGAGAGGATTTTAGCTGAGGGACTCTGGCCTGCGACTCCAGTGTCTTCTTACTGTTTGTCCAAAAGAGAATTGTTACCCTGGGGGATGTCCCACAGACAATAGTGCATGTAAGATTACAAGGGTAGTGAAGCCTCTAGGAAGGATTAAAGGAACACTGTGGGGCATGACGGAGAAGGCAATGGCACCCCACTCCAGTACTCTTGCCTGGAAAATCCCATGGATGGAGGAGCCTGGCGGGCTACAGTCCATGGGGTCGCTAAGAGTCGGACACGACTGAGCGACTTCACTTTGACTTTTCACTTTCCTGCATTGGAGAAGGAAATGGCAACCCACTCCAGTGTTCTTGCCAGGAGAATCCCAGGGACAGGGGAGCCTGGTGGGCTGCCGTCTCTGGGGTCGCACAGAGTCGGACACGACTGAAGCGACTTAGCAGCAGCAGCAGCAGTGGGGCATGAAGAGCTGGTTGACCTGCCCACCCTTTAGCCTTCCTTTGGGAATGTCTCTGATTCTATTCTACCCAGGAGACCTCTTCTGAGAACGGACAGAGCCTTGGCACTTGGCCGCCCAGATCCCTTGCAGTCACAGCCAGGCAAGGAGCCTTTGGTCCCCTGGCTCGTTGCAAATGAACTTGGTGAATGCTTGTTTCACGAAGGCACCTTAATGGGTACATTTCTTTAGGATCTTACGTGTTTCTTAGACTCCTGTAAAGCCCACTCACCCTCCCCAGCTCCGCAGCGTTGGTCTCAGAATTTTTGTTTTCTTTGTTGTTTTCTTGTTGGGGCCTGGCTTTCCCCCAGATATGTCAATGGCTACATTTCTAAGTAACCTGTAAAAGAGCCAGCGCAAGTTCCATGGCACAACGGCCTGTGTGAAGCAGAGAGTTAGTGCCGAAATAACGCCAGTTAACTGGATCAAAGTATAATTTGAAAAATTAAGGACAGTTTGGCTCTTTGCAAGTGTAAGAATCGGCACATTTGCTGAGCAATGCTCACTCGTGTTTATTGTTGCAGCCCCAACAAATGTCTGGAACTGTTCTCCTCCCCCCAAAAGAAAAAGTTAAAGGGATAAAGAGAAATTTAACAGAGACCTGGGGAGGGAACTCTTCTAGGTTTATAGCTCCATACAGAACATAAAGGCAGGACTTCAGGATCTTGTAAATCAAAAGTGATTATTTATAAAGAGACTCATTTTCTGATGTTCTTCAGCCCAGCCAGGGAGGCCACAGGGATGACAGGAATGCCAAAAGAGATTAATTGCTCTCTAGTCGCCAGCTTTTCTCTTTGCTCATACCATTAGTTGAGACCCAAGAAAAGCAAAAAAAGAAAAAACAAAAACCAAAACCTAAGAGCCGTTTTCTTGCCAGCTTGAGTTATGAGGCAATGCTACATACAGTTCACCAAATCACCCAACTGTTGTACAAGAAAAACAATCCCGTTGGTTCTTGCATGGGGAGACCCGAAAACCACAGCTTCAAAAATGCCCCCTGAGAGCCATATGTGATTATGATAAATTAGATTTCAGTGGTTTAAAAAAAAATCTTTCTCCTTTGGAGACTTGGGGGATAAGCTTATTAAAGAAGGCTCGGGAAGAACCTCACTGGGGTGAGTCGCTGTGTTAAAGCTGTTCATGGAAATGATTTGCTTCAAGGGAACCTGGTAACTCTAAGAGGACAGAGCTGGACATTCTGAGTGATTGAAGGAGGGCAGAAACTCCCAGAAGGGATATGGTCATCAGAACCCAGGTCTTTTGAAGGCTATGAACATGTCCCAGGAAAATTTAGTCGTTGTTTAAGGAGCAGGAAGGAGGTAGAGAGGCAAACCGGTGCTGCAAATCCTGGCTGATACCATAAATTATTCTCTATGACCAGTTCTGCTTTGGTTACATACTCTTAATTTGAAACCATGGATTTTAAATTATCTGGCCAACTTCATAATATTTAAAGTAAGAGTGGTGGCATTCACATCGTGGCCCAAAGACAATTCAGTTCTCCAGAATGATCATCTTGTATTCCATCCAGCTCTCTATACTCAATATTTAGGTTGGACCTGCTGAAAAGATTGTTGAACTCACTTCCCATCCAATGTTAATCCCAGACTAAAATATGGTGTTTCTTGAATTATTTAAATATTTTCAAATCCCGCTTTGGAAGAGTTTTGCCAGCTCTAAAGTCGATGGAAATGACCTGTGGCTGGATATAATCGATAGCAAACCTTCTGTGTTCTAAGCCTCAAAAAGCTTTCCACTCCTGAGACTGGAAATGCAGTTCTCCTATTTTTAGGAATGGTAGGTGCTTTTGGGGTGGTCTTTTGCATGGTGATGCAATGTGAACATATTACCTACTTAAGTTTGCCCAATATTCCTTAAATGGTCCATTTAAAATTTCCATTTCACAGGGGACTTCATGTGAGAGGAATATGTCTGAACCATTCAGGTGCTTACATCACATCCATTTGCTAATCACATCTGTCTTTTCCAACATAAGTAACCAAACTGAAAATCCTTATAGATCTCATAAGAGACACAGGCGAAACACTGATCAATGCTTGCCCCATCCCTGAAGGATTAAAAATAATGGTAGTCTTGAAGCTAAGATCAGTTGACTTTGGTTTCAGAAATTGTTTGGGTCACTGCCTATTATTTTTATCTTGTTTGCCAAAATGGCCATTTTGCAAACCCCAGTTTCCCTTTTCTCCCAAAGAAAATCTCTTGAGAAGTCAACTTTAATTCCCTTAGAAATGAGGATTTCAAAATTTATTTTTTCTTTCCTATGACTTGCCTGTAAGGATTTAGCCTTAGCGTTGGATAGGAATGTATGTTCGTCCACTTAAATTTTCCCCCACAGTCTTTGCAAGGCAGGAGAGGCAAGTTCTCTTTCTTTGCAGGAAAACAGTGCTTACTACACATGTAAATTCCCCCAGCCCTTCCCGGCCCCCAGTAGGTTAGAAGCCTGAGATAAGAGGTCTCCATCAGTTCTAGTAGATCTGTTCTTTTTGTCTGCTTTCTTCCCAACAGCTTGAGTACACGGGGCCCTGAAAGTTTCAAGTTGCCTTTTGCACTGGCTGGAATGAGAAAAAAGTGGAAGATGGGCTGCATGGGAGGCATGAGATACATCTTTTCCTTATTGCTGTTCTTTCTTTTCCTAGAAGGAAGCAGAACAGAGCAAGTAAAACATAAGTGTCTTGAGTTTAAAAAAAAAACAAGATACTTTTTTGTCATTTCTTTGAGAAGGTGCTTATAATCTGAAGAGATTGCAAGTTAGCCCAAATGTGGCCCTGCCACGAATCTAAGAAAGTAAATGTTACTGGTTTATGTGTGAGTTGATAAAAGAAGGAGAGCTTTGAATCAGGCCAATGAATTTGGGGCTGTTTTTCTGATTATCATGTAGTTTTCATCTCATAGAACACATGACACATCAGTTATTTTCCATTTCCTGTTCTGAACTGTACAAATTTCATTCCATTTTACGTAATTCTAGAAATATCTGAGAGATGAGCTGGATTTTTTCCCAAATTTCAGACTCTTCAGCAAAGGATTTCACTTTATGAAAAAGAATAACACAGAAAAGAAAAAGAAAAAAAAAAAAAAAAGTAAAGCAGGCTCTGCCTATTCTCTTCTGCCGAAAAATGAAGAAGGAAAAACCTTCACACGAGCTGGATTGAGATGAAAAATCCTTTGAGGAAATTGAGATTCCAGGGACCGTGAGCAGATTGGATGCCATTTGTTGAACAGAACGTCCCTGCAAAGCCAGGGAATATTTCTAGAAAATCAGCGATCCGTGTAATGGGCTGACACATTGGAGAAAGCCGAGTGGCAGGAAAGGGGGGTAATTAACCCTCCTTGCGGCCACATTTGGGAGATTTTTATGAGTAACCATTGACAACTCTGCCCTTGTTAGGAGCTGTCTGCCTGCCTTTGCCCACTGTGAGCCTCACCATCTTTGGGCCATTTGCAGCCACCTCCAAGGTGGACCCTGGCTCTGCATTTGAAGGAAAAGCCCTCTCTCTAGTTCCCCTTTTTGGCTGCATCAAAAGAAGCACAATGTGGAACTGGTCCAAGACGGGGCATTCTCTGCTCCACTGAACTTATTCATGAGAAGGAAGTGTGTAAGTATGCCTGGTAGGAACTGAAACAGCATCTGAAGCCCATCACTTCAACACGTATCCCCTTTATCAGCTTAAGTTAAATATATTGGGCATGAGGCTCTCTGTTAGGGAGAACAGTGCCGAATCTGTTCCACTGTTACCTGTCTTTCTGCTTCACTATGGTTTTCATAGTAAAGTGAGTCTCCTTCCTGGGAGAAATGGGGCTTTTGATTAGGCTTTTAAACATGAGTGATCCATTGTAATCTCGTATGATTGAGACACAAAAATGGAAGTTTGAGCAGGGCACAGTAGGAGCAAGAGAGCTTAAATCAGCCTCTTCTCTTGTAGTCCTCAACCGACCTTCTTCTGCTTGAATACGTAATCCACCTCAGAACCCTCGTCTTCCAGAAGTTTGCCTTGATTTAAGTGGATGTGAGAGAAAAGTCCAGTCCATTCTCAGCTAAGCTCACAAGCAGCTGGACTTAAAACTCCTTTGTTTCTTAGGGAGAAACTTCCCTTATGGCCTTATGGCAGCATGGGGAAGCTTGCAACTCTTAGGAGACAATCTTCTCTGGGAAGCCTTCCATATTAATGAAGAATTGAGTAATATTGTCCATAGAAATAGACAATTAGAGCTTAATTGACAAACCAAAGAAAAAATGTGATTGAAAACTGATTGACAGACCCCAAACTATCACTCTCTAACATTTCCTACTGCCTGTGAGTCTGTCCCAAGCCCTTTGGATATTCAATTGGTGTCAAAATGATTATGTAACAGATGGCCTAAGGGACCAGTTCTGGGCTAGTGTTTCCAGCTTATAGTCAGATAATGAGGCTTAGGTCATCGTCATTCCCTAAATGAGCCCTCAGCATCATTCTTTGGGGCCTGACCCAAGCTAACTGTCTCAAAGATATGTGCAAAGTTATCTCCACTAAAAGGAGACTCTAAAAGTCTATGCCTTAGGTATGTTGCCTCGGCACACATACACACTCACACACCCATACACTGCACACACACATACACTGCATGCACCGAAATTTATATTGCAGCTCTACAAGACATTAGAAACACTAGGAAACGGTTGCATAAATGATCCTTGTAATGCATTCTCATGCTACCAAACACTCCTTATTGCAAATGATAGCCCTGGAAAATGGTTATATTAGCTTATTTTGAAATTTCTTAAATTGTGAAATGAATACTACTCACTGAACAAAATGATGTGAAAGTATCTGAACTTCATAAAGAACCTGTTTCTCTCAACTCCCATTCCCGCACCTCAGGGATGACTGTTACTATTAATAATAGTAATAGTTTTCTGTTTCTTCCATGCTGTTTTCTCTCTGTGTTATCAAAACATACATATCTATAGGGATTTTTTCTTTTACAAAAATTGGATATTATATATATATATATATATTTTTTTTTTTTTCCTTATAACTTGCTTTATTCAGCAGTGTGTCCAGGACGTCCTTCCATGTCAGAACATTTCAGTGTAACAGTACCATGTTCATTCTAATGCCTACATAGTACCCGGTTATATGAGTGTGCCATGGATTGTTTAGATAGTCCCTATTTGTAGATATTTAGATTGTTTCCAGTTTTGTTATTACTATAAGTAAGGCATTAGTGAATGCCTGAAAGCACTTAAGCAAGTGTTTGTGAGTAATTGTCAGGTCAAAGTGTATGCTCAGTTTTAATCTTGGCAAAAACTGTCAAATTGTCCTTCCAAAAATAGTATCAGTTTACACTTCCACCATATATGTATGCATGTCCATTTCTAATTCCTTCACTAAAAGTATTCTTAATCGCTGTATTCATGGGCCAGTTTACTAGAGGAAATCCTATTTCAGTTGTGCTGTGAGAGTTTCCTGTTACTGGAGTGTATTTTCAATTACTTTTAATTCAATTGTATTTCTCCAGTGAATTGGCTATTTTTCAGTTGGGTTGCTTGTCTTATTGATTTGCAAAAGCTTATTTATTAACATTTTGTTATTTCAAATGTTGTTATTAACCTTTTGTATTTCACGTATTCTTTTCCCAGTCTGCCATTTCATTCAAACTTTGTATAAGCCGTATTTTCCCATATAGAAGTTTTAAATTTTTGTGTAGTCAGATCTGTCATTCATTTCCTTTATGGCTTGTGGATTTCTTCTTATTCCTAAGAAGGTCTTTCCTACTCCATATTCTTATATTTTTTTTCTACTGCTTCTGTAGTTTGGGGTTTTACCCATAGTTCTCTCTTCTACCTGAACTTTATATTCATGCTTGGTGCACAGTGAGGCTTCCCAGGTGGCTCGGTGGTAGAGAATCCACCTGCCAATGAAGGAGAAAAAGGTCCAATCCCTGGGTCAGGAATATCCCCTGGAGAAGGGCATGGCAGCCCCACTCCAGTATTCTTGCCTGGAAAACCCCATGGACAGAGGAGCCAGCCTGGTAGACTACAGTCGATGGGGACACAAAGAGTCAGACACGACTGAGCATGCACACACACACATGGTGTGCAAGAGGGAACTAATTTTTTATCTCTGGGTAGTAGTTTCATGACTGTTATTTTTGTTCATCTTTATACTTCTGTTTATTCCAAAGATTTCACAATTGGCAATATTACTTTGACAACAGGAAAAAGTCCTTTGAAGTAAAAGGAAATCAGGATTCCCATATTGTGCTGTTGAGTTCTAGAGAAGAGTAGGTATAGGAATGGAAGAAGCAAAATGAGGGGAAAAAAATAACAGAAAAACTTCAAGAAATGTGTAAGGATCATAAAGTTTCATGTCGCTCCTTGCTGCCTGATACTGTTGTACCCAAGGAAGCCAAGGTTTTTTCTCACTCATGGGCTGGTTTGAGTATAAGCATGTTGGTCAAGGCAGATGCTCGGTAGCCTGTTTGCTCTCGCATTTTAGGCATCAGGATGGAATGAGGGGCGATGCTATTATGGTCAAAGACACTCACTCAACTGGTGTAGAATCTGAGGAGGTCTGGAGGAAATGCTTTCAAAGCAGAAAGCTGTTTGCACAAGGAGAAGTAGAAGTGGGTGCTGCCACTTGCTAGTAGCTAATTAGCCAGAGTTACCTTGCTCTCACAGGAGGGAAAACCCGCTCAGGAACCCGGGAAATATGGACAGTGCCATCACAGTGGATGAATGAGCCATTTATGGCTTATATAAAAGTTTGTTCCTGTCCAAAAGCAGCGAGGATGGAGATCTTTAGCTGGGAAAATGTCTTTCTATAATTCCATTATGCTCAACTGTTAAAGTTGTAGTCAAAAGAGGCCAGGAAGTTCTTTTGAAGTTCAAAGAAGCATAATATTCAGTGCATAATATTCATGCAAATGTAGGACAAAATGAGCTGAAGAGTTTGCCTCTTTTGGCATATCTGACTTAGGTAATGAACTATTGATCAAAGTGAGGTAGAATAATTGAGTTGTTAAGAATATTTAATTATATATTTCAAATGAACCAGCCTGTGCCAAGGCTGGCAAAAGTCCTTGGGAGAGAAATGGTTGGTGTATTTCATGGCTTCTGTGCCTGCTTTATAAGATGGGTTAGCTGGATCTTCCAAGGGACTAGATTCTCACTCATTTTTCTCCTTTGGAGAAAAGCTTCTAACATTTGTATTTGGCTGAAAATGGGCCTCTGAACTTCCCAGGAAGGATGAGTCCCCAAAAGATTGCAGAGAAGGAAGAAGATAGTGAAATTTTGAGACACAGGAAGCATGGTCTTATGGAGCCTACCCAGAGCCTCTTTATTGTGAAAGTCAAGGGCTTGAGTCCTTCACCTCCAGGTTATCACTTGGACATTTGAGGTGATTATTTGACAAGACAAAGAAATGAGCAGAAGAATAGAATGTATTCACATCTTAGAAGTTCAGATAGGTAGAAGTAGAGTAAATGAGAATGCTTTAAAATTAGCTTAATGCCTTTCAAGGTATATTCTTAATTATTTTTTATGTTGGGAGGGACCAGTGATGTTGGCTATGGAAACTCTGGAGTCCACTTTGATCCAAACCCCAGATCCACAACTTCCTTACTTTGGGAATGTTGCTTAATCTCTCCAGCTTTAGTGCTCTTATCAGTACAGTAGGGGAAATAATAGTGTATTGATTGTAAACATGGTCATCTAAAGACTCGATGATATTGTGCACACAGAGGGCTGTGTGACAGTGGCTGGCACACAGTTTTTAATGAATGGTAGCTTCCCTGATGGCTCAGACAGTAAAGAATCTGCCTCTAGTGCAGGAGACCCGGGTTTGATCCTCGGGTCAGAAGGATCCCCTGGAGAAGGGAATGTCAACCCACTCCAGTATTCTTGCTTGGAGATTCCATGGACAGGGGAGCCTGGCAGGCTACAGTCCATGGGGTTGCAGAGTCAGACACGACTGAGTGACTAACATACGCACACACAGCAATTAAAGTAACTCTCTTACAGGCCCAATGATATTATTACCTTAATTTTCAAATGAGAAACTTGAAACTGAGTGAGGCCAAGTGACTTTGTACAAAGCCAGACAGCAAATCCAGGGCAGCACCAGAATGAAAACCCAGGTCTCCAGATCCGCTGTTCTGTTCACAACACCAGTTTGTGTCTAGCAGTTCTTTGAGGAAGCCAGTGCCTTCTCTTGAATGGAAGCCCAGTGCTTTGCACATGTGGAGAAGGAAATAGCAACCTACTCCTGTATTCTACCCTGGGCGATCCCATGGACAGAGGATCCTGACAGGCTACAGTCATGGGGTCCCAAAGAGTCGGACACAACTGAAGTGACTTAGGATGGCATGCACAGCTTTGCACATGGCAGCCACTTAACATGTGAGATGATCTGAGTAGATGAATAAAGAACTTTGTAAATCAGAATTCCAAAGACAGGCAGTATACTATTTGGGAGTTAAAAGATAGAGTCTAGGACTAAAGTTATTCTGGAACCTAAATAAGCTAAGCCAAAGGAAATGTGTGAGGGAGGCTAAAATATGTGCCTTTATGTGCAATGCTTCTTAGATTTTCCCTGACTTATCAGAAGGATTGGAATGCCCTCATAGTCGAATGGAGAGTGAACTGTGCTCTAAGTCAGGAGACCTGGCTTCTGGTCAGTTCTATTGCTCACTGTGTGGTGTTGGTTGAGTCATTCCGCTCTCTGAACTAAAGATTCTCTACTCTCTGAGAGGAATTCTTCCCTTCTGGACAGCAAACTAAAGGATGGGAGAATAAGGGGTTGTGCAGCGGGGAGGGCAGGGGAAACCAGAAAAATGAAAGTGGAAGTGTTAGTCCCTCAGTCACGTCCAACTCTTTGACCCCCATAGACTGTAGTCTGCAAGGCTCTTCTTGCCATGAGATTCTCCAGGCAAGAATACTGGAATGGGTTGCCATTCCTCCTCCAGGGGATCTTCCCGACCCAGGGATTGAACCTGTCTCCTGAATTGCAGGCACATTCGTTACTGTCTGAGGCATCAGGGAAACCAAGGCTCTGTCCTTAGTATTTGGAGCACACCTGGACTTTTATCATTGTCACAAGGTCTTTGCAAAAGCGTTTTACTCATTTAAGATTTATAGCGTGCTACTCCCAAAAGAGTAGATATAGGTTATATATGAAAGAATGGGATTCCCTGGTAGATCAGCTTGGTAAGGAATCCACATGCAATGCAGGAGACCCGGTTCAATTCCTGGTTGGGAAGATCCCCTGGGGAAGTGATAAGCTACCCACTACAGTATTCGGCTTCCTGGTGACTCAGATGGTAAA